>NC_071103.1:38267500-38512500 GCF_024256425.1 Clarias gariepinus
CTGTATGCGTGTGTTTACAGTGTGTGTGTAAAACAAAAGCAAGTCTTATTAGAGAGGTTAAAGATCCATTTTCTCTCTCTGAGGGGCTCTTTATTTCAGCTTGACACATACACACACACACACACACACACACAGCGTCTGTGCACACAAACAGAAACACTTGTCTGTCTGGATTTATTTTTACTTTTTTTAAAGGTAAGGTGCAGGTTACTTTGTTTTATTTTTACTTAATATTTTGTGTTGATTATTTTTATGTATTTATTTTTTTGGGCTGTTTTGAAATACGAGCCCACTTCCGGAACGAATTATGCTCGTAGTCCAAAGTTCCACTGTATATTGATTCATAATACAACAATATTAACTTATAACTAAATTAACTAAAAAACACATTAGATCAAAACACAAAATTAACTCGAAACGACATTACCTCAAACGACAATATTGACTAGTTACACAATATTAATTCAAAGACAACATAACCTTAAAACACACCATTAACTGAGAACACAACATTACCTCGATACAACATCAACTCAAAACAAATCTTTAACTTGAACCACAACTTTAACTCAAAACACAACTTTAACTCAAAACAACATTACCTTAAAAAACATTTACTTAAAAAAAACCTTTAAAATATAACATTAACTCAAAGCACAACAACAACTCAAAACACAACCGTAAGCCAAAACAAAACAAAAGCTCAAAACAACATTACATTATTAACTCCGCTTCTGTTGAAGATCTCATCACAAGGAGGCCCCGTGTGATCTGTTTGGGATGCGTATGGTGACAGGGGAAGGTTTACAGTGCAGGCGCTCTTGGCCTCGGCTGATGCAGACAGCTGTTCTCTGATGGTTTGTGACTGCAGTCACTCAATAACAAAAGTGGATGCCATATTACCTTAAACACATCTTCTGTTATACTGAACTTCCAGTCTCACACAGTATGACTGCAGATCAATCCCTGCTATCTGTTATCACCCAAATGAGGATGGTTCCCTGTTGAGTCTGGTTCCTCTTAAGGTTTCTTTCTATTGCCGTCTCAGAGAGATTTTCCGTTAGCACCGTTACCTTTGGCTTGTTCGTCAGGGGCAATCTGATCTTTTTTTTTTTTGTGCATATTTTCTCACACATTTTAAACTTATTTCCCTAACTTGTTACCCTTATTTTTTTCATTCTGTAAAGCTTCCATATGACAATCACCACTGTTAAAAGGACTGTATAAATAAAATTGAAAATCAACTAAAAAACACAATATTCACTAGTAACACAATATTAATTCAAAAGACAACACCATTAACTCAAAACATTAACTCAAAAGACAACATTAACACAACATAAAATTTAAAAAGCAACATTAACTCAAAACATTAACTCAAAACATTAACTCAAAAGACAACATTAACACAACATAAAATTTAAAAAGCAACATTAACTCAAAACATTAACTCAAAACACAACATTAAATTTAAAAAGCAACATTAACTCAAAACATTAACTCAAAAGACAACATTAACACAACATTAAATTTAAAAAGCAGCATTAACTTAAAACATAACAGTAACTCTTCTTTTTTAATATTGTAGTTATTGAATTTTACAGACTTTAAAACATCAATCAGCCATAATATTGGAGCAATGATTAAGTAATTAAAACAATTAATACTAAAACTGAAAATATATAATCTGCTGATAAATTGAATGTGGTTGCTATCCCATTAAACAGGGTGCTGTCCCATTTATTTAGAGTGTGATGTGTGTTCTGGTCTACTTCCTTCAAGAACTGACAGTTCACTTCCTGTCTAATATCTCACCCTTGACAGGTGTGACTGATATATTAATAATAAAGTTTACCGATGTTGTGTTTTAGGACCCAGTGTCCCGTTTGTGTCGATCTACAGAACCAAGGACAGGCAGAGTAAGTCACTCACAATACACTACTCACACACACTTTTTACTATCTAGAAACAGACACAAAGATATATATATACACACACACACACACAGCTGAGACCCTAGCCTCTATCTGAAATACTTGGGATAGCACACCTTTTCTTGTACTTGCAACACAACATTAACTCAAAACACAACATAAATTCATAACACATTAACTTGAGAAGCAACTTCAATTTGTAAACATTCATTCAAAACACAGCAATTCATAATACAATAACATTACCTCAAAACACATTAAATTATGACACAACATTAACTTAAAACACAGCATTCATTTGTAAACGTTAACTTGAAAAACAACTTAAATTTGTAAAACAACATTAACTCAAAGCACAACATCAATTCATCACACAATCAAAACACAATATTAATTTATTACACAGCATCGACTCGGTACACATCAGTTTGTAACATAACATTAACTCAATTTATTATAGTGTAAACACCACTGCAGAGTTGTTGTTGTTGTTTTTTTTTTTTGTTTGTTTGTTTTAACCAGAACATTATTTGTGTTTATTTTCTTTCAGAGGTATTGGACATCGAGCTGAACTTGAACCTCTGGAAGGCTGTAGACTCCATGCAGATGCCCAGAGTCGAGTACAGAAAGATCGAGGTGGAGGATTACAGTAAGTCCATCATCCATACTGTGGTTTGATTCACATGAGTTACACTAATAATGTCGGACAAATGATGTAGTGGAATTATCTCTTGTGTGTGTGTGTTTGTGTGTGTGTGTTATCTTTAGCTCTGTCGCTAGAGGTCCTGAAACCTGCCGGCTTCATTAACACGGAACATTACCCTCTGCTGCTGCTCGTGTGAGTCTCGACATCACCACCATCTACCGACTGCTAGATGTCCGGAGTTGATTCGTTTATTATAACAGCGTTTATTAAGTAGTCCTTTATTCATCTTATACTATAACTCAGTGTTGAAAGTCCAGAAAACAAGTTAGCTCCCATTACTACACAAGCTAGAACGATATATTTCCAAACAGAAAACCTCATCATATCACGGGTTTCTAATTCATCATCTGCTCTACACGTTCCTGTGAACAAGCTGTTGCTAAGGGAATGATAACGTATCTAAAGGAGCACATTAATATAAACCTGTACCATTCTCAGAGCTACTGATATAGAAAATAAATAAATGTGTGCTAGTAAATCAGAATCCAAAACTCAGGAGCCAGCATCGATTACCTTCACACACATTAAAATTGTGAAGCCCAGTTTCTCAGTGCTGCTCTGAACAGACTGGGAATAAAACATGTTTTTTTCTTGGATCATTGAAGGCTTCAGTGTCAGTCAGGTGTTCATGAGAGGAAAGTTAAACATTAGCAATTCTGTGAAGATTCTCAGTCCTCCAGGTTAAGTTATCTGGAAGTTGAGTTATGTCAGCTGGACTTCTTTCTTGTTAGGTAGCAATGCTTCATTACTCATCCAAGTAGGTTCTTCAGTCTAAGGTAAGGATTCCACATACTGTACACTACCACTCTAAAGTTTGGGATTACTTTCAAATTTCTTTGAAAGTAATCCCATTTTCATGAAGTTCACAAACAATTTTATCCATTTCACAAACAATCAAAGTTAGACGGAATTCTGACTGTAATGGAGTGACCAGCACAGTCTTAGGATCTAAAAACCTATTGAGCTGTTGTGGGAGCAGCGTGATCAAATGGGGCGGAGGAAGACTCCATCAAGCCAATCCATCTTGTAGGAGATGCTACAGGAAGCACAAGGTGAAATCTTGAATAATTGACAGCTAGAATGTCTGCCAGGCTGTAATTGCTGCAAAAGGGTTTTTGTCTGAAGTTTGAAGAACACACTCATTATTTCCATCAAAATCATTATTTCTAACTCTGACAGTGTCAGCATGGCTTATCCTTTTGCTATATTTTCTATTTAGATTAATACCGTTGTGTTTCCTCGTAAAACAATAAAATATCTAAGTGATCCCAAACATTTGAAGCAGTAGTGTATTTGTGTCAGAGAAACAATCTCTCTCTGGTTCTTCTTAACAACTCTCTCTCTCCCCTGTACTCTCTAACGATTTCCCTGTCTATGTTTATTTTCTCCATTGTCCATGTAACAGGCCTTTTCAGGCAAGGTGAGATCCTTGACCAACTTCTTTTAGATGGAAAAAGCTACAGTACTTGAATAAGTACTGAAATGTTTTGGCCTGAATAAAAGAAGTTCAGTTAACACGACTCAACTTCCAGATCAGTAATTTCATTCAAGAAACCCCAAATCCTTTTATAAAGACCTTTATAATTATTCTACCATCATCACTCTACTAATACCCGTATCTCACCTACGCGGTTTCGCGCGGTGGCCGTAAGTACGGTTCATCATGATTCACCGCGAGTTTTGGCGCTATGATTGGGTTTCCATTTTTCTGCGCGTTGGTCCTCTCATAGTCAAACCGCATGGGTGAGATAGGGGTATAACAGCAGGAATAACAGAGGGGGGCGGGTTATCGGGGGCGGAGCTTGTACGACTTTCACACACACAATAACGGATTGGTAATGACTGCTGTCTGATTACCTAAATTGCCTAAATAACAGATTACATTTTTGAAAAAATAACTAAATAACTGAGAACTTAAATGGCGGCCCTAACGCGTTAGATTACTCGTTACATCAAAAGAGTAATCCATGTACTTTGTAACTCGTTACACCCAACACTGGTAATAAGTAATGAGTTCCATATCAGGGGGATAGTTTTTTCCTGTATATAAGTTTGGATCACAGTATGACTCAGATATTCTTGTCTGTTTGAGTAAGACCCTTGTCTTCCTTGTCTTCCTCTGTCTCTCTCTCTGTCTCTGTCTCAGTGGTGGGACTCCAGGAGGACATTCAATGATAGAGCAGTTCCATGTAGACTGGGCCACTGTGTTGGTCAGCAGTTTGGGCGTGATCGTGGTACGCTGTGGTGGGCGTAGCGGTGCCTCTCAGGGCTCCGAGTTCATCCACACACTTGACAAGGAGGATCAGCTGAAGGCTCTCAGGTAGAAAAGTCTTCAACAGGAAATGAACTCACAGGAACGTTAACACCTGTCCCTTCTAACAAACATCTAGTGAAGTTACCAGAAGGTTGAGGCACAGGCTTTAGACTCACTCATTCAGCTCATTCTGGATTTTTTTTTAATATTGTGGAGATTGTTGTGTTGATTGTTGTCCATTTTGTTTTGCAGCATTTTAGCGAAAGAAACATACATCGACAATAGCAGAATCTGCGCTTTTGGACAGGTAACAATTTGTTTATTTTATATTTTTAATAAAAGTGTGTAATGCTTAGAAGTTTTAGAATAAAGCATTATTTCAAATGGGAACTTTTATGTGAAATTCACGTTTAATAATTTTTTTAGGCATTTGTAAAATTCTTTTTTCCCTAATTTTGCATTGGGTGGAACTTCCAACCAAGCAAATCATATTTTTTTCCCATTTTGTGACTTCCTATGCCAAGAGACCCTCCTCCAGTTCAATGCTCCGTCCAGCTCTGCTCTGCTCAACGCTGCTGGTTCAGCCCAGTTCTGCCGTTCCCTGGGATTTGTTTTTAAGACCTGCAGTGTAAATAAGGCCAAGCTAGCAAGTGTCAACCTCCCCCCTAACTGCTAACCCAGCTTTTATTAACTCTTTTAAAGGGTTAGGCATCTTTAGCCCTAGCAATCTTTAGCTCTTAAGAAGGGCTAGGTTAGCCATTAAGTAGTCTAGCCTTCTTCAGCTCTTAATTGTTTTAACTTTTATATAAATACATTTTAAGGAGTTCACTGTGAATTAATGATCTTACATTATTTTTTCAATTGTTTTGCATAGGAAGGTGGAAAAAGCCTGAAAATGGGTTGATTAGGTCTCAAACATGGACGTTTCCAGTCCCTGCGCTCTGATTGGCTAGAAAAATCCAGTTCCTCAAAAAGGGGCCCCATGGGGTGGATCATTTGAAGTTACAGACACTGAAACAGTGCGTTTGAAAAAGGAGTGAAACTGAATGGAACAGGATCTGAGTTAAGTTTTAGCTGGAACGTGCCTGGGCTAAAGATTGAACCCTTGACCTTTTGATCAATAACACAAGGTCTATAACATACTGTAAGGTCCCAAGCTAGCAATGGGATTTGGGTGTAACGCTGATTACTTTTTTTTATTATTATTTTTCATAAATACATCATAACTCCTAATTAAAAACAAGGCTTGAATGAACCTGATCACACAATAACCGGAGAATAATGGGTCTAATCTAATTTTTATTATAGTGGATTCAGTAATGACATTAAATACCAAATCGTTGCCTTGTAAATGGATGGATGTAATGAAAACTGATGTACATTAGAGGTGAATTCTCCTCACTGATCTCATCACCTCATCAGAGAGAGAGCTTTATCAGTGTGTATTGTGTGGAAATGACCAAACTCCAGGATATAAACACATCTCCAGGTGCAGCAGAGCTGTTTCCCAGCATGCAGTATGATTACAGAGGGTTGGAGTGACGATGTGTGTGTGTGTGTGTGTGTGTTACAGGCGTATGGAGGACACATCACCAGCCTTCTGTTCAGCTCTGAGGCCTCCATACTGAAGTGTGGAGCTGTTCTCTCACCCATCACCGACTTCCAACTCTACGGTACTGTGTGTGTGTGTGTGTGTGTGTGTGTGTATGTATGAGACAGTATCTGCTTCTGCCCAGGAAATTACCTTCACGTGAATAATTAATACATTTTATAACAAGTCTTGCTTTTATCTTTTTTTTCAGCATCATTTTTTTCGGAGCGATACTTTGGCCTTCCTTATCCAGGACATCGGGGGTACAAGGTACATTTTCATTTTAGATATACAGCGCAGTGCAAAAATAACACCCCCTTTGTCTGTTTATTTTGCTTTCAAAGAACCAGACTTTCTTGTATGCTTAATGTAGTCTTGAGGAATAGTTCTCCAGGCTTCCTGAGGGACATTTTGTTTCTCATTTTTGGCAGGTTTTCCCTTATTTATCCCTTAAATGTCTCTTATTTTCAGTCCAGTTCCTGTACAGCAGTTTTAGAGGAATGTTTTTTTTTGTTTGTTAAGCCACACAGTGACCTATAAATCATTCTAGCATTTAAAAACATCTGAATTAAGGCATGAAAAACAGGAGCAGATGATGACTGATGATCAGGACGGTGATTATGTAGTGTACTGCTGATGCTGAATGATGAGGGGTTGGAACAGACGAGAGGGGAAATGAGGTCGCTGCTGAGACTGTTTATGAGGAAATGAGGAGGTCAAGACTTTTGCACAGTGCTAGCTTTTTAGATATCTATATTTATGAAATGTGGTTTACTTTTGATTGCTTGACAGATGCTGAACTTCACACACCGAGCATCTCAGTTAGCTGATAAGAAGTTCCTGATTGTTCACCCGACTGCAGATGGTACGTCCTTCTCTCCTGCACTTTTCCATTTTTTAGCCAACACACAGGAAATAATCATGTTCACATGTTTCATCCACTGATACCACTGATGAAGAACACTTAACCTCAGGAGAACAGATTGTTCAGAAGGTTTTTCCACTCTGGGCCATCATAGTACCAAAAGAAAACCCACTTATATACATAAACTATATATATATATATATATATATATATTGGTGAGGGGGTACTAATTTATAAAGTAGAGCAACTACAGTAAAGATAAGTTTTGTTTCTTTACAGTGATGATAATATTTTATTTGTAATAACATCAAAATACTACATTTATGATTTTATTAATTTATCGATCTGCATTTTAATTAGATTATGTCTCGATTGCATAATGACAAATTAGAAAAGATATTTGTTAGAAGACACTTTTGATTAGGAATATTTCTAATATCAGCTAATATAAAACTAACTGAGTTTTATTTTCTAATGACTCGTACGCTGTACTCTTCGCTGTCTTACTTTTTATTTTTATTTATTTTTACAGAAAAAGTTCATTTTCAGCACACGGCTAAATTCATCTCGGGGTTAATCAGTGGGAAGGTGAACTACAGTCTCCAGGTAAAAGATCAGCTCTATGTGTGTGTGTGTGTGTGTGTGTGTGTGTGTGTGTGTGTGTGTATTTAAACTGTGTAGTGACCTATGATTGGTGTGTTATTGCCGTCCTGACCTGCAGAATGTAAAGTATGTGAGTTCGTGCCATGGAGAGATACGAGATGAAACACACAGGCATTCAGACAGGTCCATAAATTTTGGAACGAAGATATCTTTTTTTTTTTTTTTTTTTGCATTTGGCCTCTGTACACCACCACACTGAATGTGAAATGAAACACCCAAGATGTGAGTGAAGTACAGACTTTCAGCTTTTGTTCCATGTTCAGTTTATAGACCTGACTATACACACTCTAAATTATGTAACAAGATCTTAGAAAGTGAGAGGATGCCTGATAAGTGGAGAAGACGTGTTGTGGTTCCAATTGTGTATTGTGTATTCCAAGATGTGCAGAGCCGCAGTAACTACAGAGCCATAAAGCTGATGATCCACACCGTGAAGTTATGGGAAAGATTAGTGGAAGCTGGGCTGAGAAGGCAGGTGACAATCTGTGAGCAGCAGTATGGATTCCTACCAAGAAAGAGCACCACAGATGCCATGTTTGCTTTGAGAATGCTGATGGAGAAGTATAGAGAAAGAGTTGCATTGTGTTTGTAGATCTAGAGAAAGCGTGCCCAGAGATGAACTGTGTTATTGTATCAAGAAGTCAGGAGTGCCAGAGAAATATGTAAAGGTGGTGTAAGATATGTACAAGGACATGTTTTTCTTCAGCCATTTAGAGGTGGATTTGCTGGTGTGTTTTGGGTCATTGTCTTGTTGCAGCACCCAAGATCGCTTCAGCTTGAGTTGACGAACAGATGGCCGGACATTCTCCTTCAGGATTTTTTGGTAGACAGTAGAATTTATGGTTCCATCTATCACAGCAAGCCTTCCAGGTCCTGAAGCAGCAAAACAACCCCAGACCATCACCCTACCACCACCATATTTTAGTGTTGGTATGATGTTCTTTTTCTAAAATGCTGTGTTAACTTTATGCCAAATGTAACGGGACACGCACCTTCCAAAAAGTTCAACTTTTGTCTCGTCGGTCCACAAGGTATTTCCCCAAAAGTCTTGGCAATCATTGAGATGTTTTTTAGCAAAATTGAGACGAGCCTTAATGTTCTTTTTGCTTAAAAGTAGTTTGCGCCTTGGAAATCTGCCATGCAGGCCGTTTTTGCCCAGTCTCTTTCTTATGGTGGAGTCGTGAACACTGACCTTAATTGAGGCAAGTGAGGCCTGCAGTTCTTTAGATGTTGTCCTGGGGTCTTTTGTGGCCTCTCGGATGAGTTGTCTCTGCGCTCTTGGTGTAATTTTGGTCGGCCGGCCACTCCTGGGAAGGTTCACCACTGTTCCATGTTTTTGCCATTTGTGGATAATGGCTCTCACTGTCGTTCGCTGGAGTCCCAAAGCTTTAAAAATTTATAACCTTTACCAGACTGATAGATCTCAATTACTTTTGTTCTCATTTGTTCCTTAATTTCTTTGGATCTTGGCCTGATGTCTAGCTTTTGAGGTGCTTTTGGTCTACTTTTCTGTGTCAGGTAGCTCCTATTTAAGTGATTTCTTGATTAAAACAGGTGTGGCAGTAATCAGGCCTGGGGGTGACTACAGAAATTGAACTCAGCTGTGATAAACCACAGTTAAGTTATTTTTTAACAAGGGGGGCAATCACTTTTTCACACAGGGCCATGTAGGTTTGGATTTTTTTTCTCCCTAAATAATAAAAACCATCATTTGAAAACCGCATTTTGTGTTCAATTATGTTATCTTTGACTAATAGTTAAATGTGTTTGATGATCAGAAACATTTTGTGTGACAAACATGCAAAAGAATAAGAAATCAGGAAGGGGGCAAATAGTTTTTCACACCACTGTATATACACTCACCTAAAAGGTTATTAGGAACACTATACTAATACGGTGTTTGACCCCCTTTGGCCTTCAGAACTGCCTTAATTCTACGTGGCATTGATTCAACAGGGTGCTGAAAGCATTCTTTAGAAATGTTGGCCTATATTGATAGGATAGCATCTTGCTGTTAATGGAGATTTGTGGGATGTACATCCAGGGCACGAAGCTTCCGTTCCACCACATCCCAAAGATGCTCTATTGGGTTGAGATCTGGTGACTGTGGGGGCCATTTAAGTACAGTGAACTCATTGTCATGTTCAAGAAACCAATTTGAAATGATTTGAGCTTTGTGACATGGTGCATTATCCTGCTGGAAGTAGCCATCAGAGGATGGTACATGGTGGTCATAAAGGGATTGACATGGTCAGAAACAATGCTCAGGTAGCCCGTGGCATTTAAACCATGCCCAATTGGCACTAAGGGGCCTAAAGTGTGCCAAGAAAACATCCCCCACACCATTACACCACCACCACCAGCCTGCACAGTGGTAACAAGGCATGATGGATCCATGTTCTCATTGTGTTTATGCCAAATTCTGACTCTACCATTTGAATGTCTCAACAGAAATCGAGACTCATCAGACCAGGCAACATTTTTCCAGTCTTTAACGGTCCAATGTTGGTGAGCTTGTGCAAATTGTAGCCTCTTTTTCCTATTTGTAGTGGAGATGAGTGGTACCCGGTGGGGTCTTCTGCTGTTGTAGTTCATCCGCCTCAAGGTTGTGCGTGTTGTGGCTTCACAAATGCTTTGCTGCAGACCTCGGTTGTAACGAGTGGTTATTTCAGTCAAAGTTGTTCTTCTATCAGCTTGAATCAGTCGGCCCATTCTCCTCTGACCTCTAGCATCAACAAGGCATTTTCGCCCACAGGACTGCCGCATACTGGATGTTTTTCCCTTTTCACACCATTCTTTGTAAACCCTAGAAATGGTTGTGCGTGATTGTGAAATGCTCAGACCGGCCCGTCTGGCACCAACAACCATGCCACGCTCAAAATTACTTAAATCACCTTTCTTTCCCATTCTGACATTCAGTTTGGAGTTCAGGAGATTGTCTTGACCAGGACCACACCCCTAAATGCATTGAAGCAACTGCCATGTGATTGGTTGATTAGATAATTGCATTAATGAGAAATTGAACAGGTGTTCCTAATAATAACTTTAGGTGAGTGTGTATATATATATATATATATATACAGTGGTGTGAAAAACTATTTGCCCCCTTCCTGATTTCTTATTCTTTTGCATGTTTGTCACACTTAAATGTTTCTGCTCATCAAAAACCGTTAACTATTAGTCAAAGATAACATAATTGAACACAAAATGCAGTTTTTAAATGAAGATTATGTTATTAAGGAAGAAAAAAAACTCCAAATCTACGTGGCCCTGTGTGAAAAAGTAATTGCCCCACCCTTGTTAAAAAATAACTTAACTGTGGTTTATCACAGTTAAAAGTTCAATTTCTGTAGTCACCCCCAGGCCTGATTACTGCCACACCTGTTTCAATCAAAAAATCACTTAAATAGGAGCTACCTGACACAGAGAAGTAGACCAAAAGCACCTCAAAAGCTAGACATTATGCCAAGATCCAAAGAAATTCAGAAAAAAATGAGAACAAAAGTAATTGAGATCTATCAGGCTGGTAAAGGTTATAAAGCCATTTCCAAAGCCTTGGGACTCCAGCGAACCACAATGAGAGCCATTATCCACAAATGGCAAAAACATGGAACAGTGGTGAACCTTCCCAGGAGTGGCCAGCCGACCAAAATTACCCCAAGAGCGCAGAGACAACTCATCCGAGAGGCCACAAAAGACTCCAGGACAACAACTAAAGAACTGCAGGCCTCACTTCCCTCAATTAAGGTCAGTGTTCACGACTCCACCAAAAGAAAGAGACTGGGCAAAAACGGCCCGCATGGCAGATTTCCAAGGCGCAAACCACTTAAGCAAAAAGAACATCAAGGCTCGTCTCAATTTTGCTAAAAAACATCTCAATGATTGCCAAGACTTTTGGGAAAATACCTTGTGGACCGACGAGACAAAAGTTTAACTTTTTGGAAGGTGCGTGTCCCGTTACATCTGGCGTAAAAGTAACACAGCATTTCAGAAAAAGAACACCATACCAACAGTAAAATATGGTGGTGGTAGTGTGATGGTCTGGGGTTGTTTTGCTGCTTCAGGACCTGGAAGGCTTGCTGTGATAGATGGAACCATGAATTCTACTGTCTACCAAAAAATCCTGAAGGAGAATGTCCGGCCATCTGTTCGTCAACTCAAGCTGAAGCGATCTTGGGTGCTGCAGCAGGACAATGACCCAAAACACACCAGCAAATCCACCTCTGAATGGCTGAAGAAAAACAAAATGAAGACTTTGGAGTGGCCTAGTCAAAGGCCTGACCTGAATCCTATTGAGATGTTGTGGCATGACCTTAAAAAGGCGGTTCATGCTAGAAAACTCTCAAATAAAGCTGAATTACAACAATTCTGCAAAGATGAGTGGGCCAAAATTCCTCCAGAGCTCTGTAAAAGACTCGTTGCAAGTTATCGCAAACACTTGATTGCAGTTATTGCTGCTAAGGGTGGCCCAATCAGTTATTAGGTTCAGGGGGCAATTACTTTTTCACACAGGGCCATGTAAGTTTGGATTTTTTTTCTCCCTAAATAATAAAAACCATCATTTAAAAACTGCATTTTGTGTTTACTTGTGTTATCTTTGACTAATAGTTAAATGTGTTTGATGATCAGAAACATTTAAGTGTGACAAACATGCAAAAGAATAAGAAATCAGGAAGGGGGCAAATAGTTTTTCACACCACTGTATATCTATAGACATGTCCACACATATAAATGGACAGACACGTTGCGGTTCTCTATTTCCGTCAAAACTGAGATCAGTGACTGCTACAGTAAATCCTGCACTGCACTTTACCTCGCACAGATTAAACAGACGAGTACGCTCGCTAATCCAATTAAACCTGAACAGCAGGAGACTCTGTCTTCGTGCTCTGCTTCATTACACATCCCTCTTTTAATTCATTATTAAACCTTGAACGACTCTGGGGCTAATTCGGGTCAGATGTTCTTTCGGAAGTTTGAGCTCCTCAGCTGCGCTCAGCTGAACACGCGCTAATGAGGAGAGCGGATGATTTTACAGGACATCATGACCACCGTGATGCATGACGAACTCTGACTCCGTCAATACGCGATGGATTTTTACCTTTCACAGCTTCAGACATGTTTCATTCCATACGGCTAATAAAGAACGAGGTGAGGAATAAACCACTTTGTGTGGAGGTTTTGTTGGGATAACAATCAGTGACAGGATGGTGTGATGAAGCGGCGTCACAGTTACCAGACAGAAAGCTGGAGGTTGAACTCTACCAGCAGGTTGTTTCTCTTTGTTGATACCATATAGACGGGTTGTTACTATGGTAACGATAAGGTACTGTATTAGAGTAAATATAAAGTGGGGACTTCGAGATGCAGCTGTTAGAGAAAACTAATTAACGCCTTCTCTTAATAACAATCAGAAACTTGTCTTCAGCCAGAGGTGGGACGTCTGTACGGTCACACGATCTTAGTGATGTTTTTTCTTTTTTCAGATTTATCCAGATGAAGGTCACTTCCTGCACAGCGAGGCGGTGAGGCGGCACCTCGCTCAGTCGCTGGTCCGCTTTTTCGAAGAGTGCTTCAGACGATCAGACGACATGATCGAAGAGGAAAAAAATGAAGGCTAGGGTTAGCGTCCTCTGGATGTTCAGGGACAGAGGACATCATCATCATCATCATCGTCGTCATTTATCCTGCTGTACAGAGAATTTCCCTCGGTCCCTTTGTCCCCTGCTGCTCCTGTCTTTCTATTATGTCTGGACCAACAGCGGCTTTGCTAACTCTAAACGACTGAGGTCAAAATAAATGAACGGTCTGTCCATCACTTTGATTGACAGGTTACTCTGATTACCTGACTGCTGGCAGCAAGGAAGATGACCAAACCCACCCCCTGAAACGGTGTTCAGACTATAATCAGGACAGCATTTCTAGCAGACGTTGTGTAGACTGAGTGGATCCGCTCTGTTCATCCTGCAGCGCTGGGACTTTTTTTCTTTTCCTTTTTTTGAAATGATGGATTTGACTTGAGGTTGGTTTGTGGTCATGGTTGTAAGTTCTTATATCTTACTGTGTTTGTGTCTGTTGCTCTGATGTAAAGTAACAAATGGAATTTAAATCAACTTGGGTATTGATAAACAAACAAAAAAGTTTTCTTTTTCAGTGTCTGACTTTCTGTGTGATTTTTGTAAACCTTGTGTTGCCTATAAATCATGTCCCTGAAAAATTTTTCAAGATTCATTTTCGTCAAAAGAAGAGAAGAACAAACTAAACTTATAATACAGAATAAAATACAGAAACACCAAAACAAGTATAAAATTCAACACCAGTATAATTTTTATTAAAAACATACAGTAATAGTTAAATATGTTCACTATAATGTGAATCCCTTTTAGTGATGTTTATGAACGATTTATTTATTTTTTTTAACAAGTCCTTAACGTGATTCAGAAGGACGAGTAGTCTCGGAGAGCGATGCATTCCTTTTCTACTGGGTGCGCATGCACAAAGCACTTTAGCTTTATTGATGTTATAAAACCTTCACAGAATTGAGCGGTTCATCTCATGAGTCTTCTAGTCCGAGTCGTTCGTTCTTTTGTCCCGTGACTCACTGCATAGCGTCTATAGGGGTCAGATCGCCAAAGGAACGAACGACTCGGACCAGAAGATATGAGAGGTGAGCTTGCGGGTCTGTTTACTGATACTGTAACATTTTATTTTATTTCTGATCCAAAGAACGAAATGAACTAAATGACTCAAAAAAAGATTTGTTCATTCTGATGAATAAAATTCAAAAAAGAACCGAGTCACTAAAATGAAATAAAACTTCCCCTAACTAATCCCTTTTTCTAAACGCTTGTACCCCATGTGCGTTCATGTAATTATTTAATCAGCAAATCATGTGGCACTAGTGCAGCTGTGGCGTGGGTAATGTTGCCAGGTTGAGTATTTTCACACACAAGAGTTTCTACACAAAACAGCACAAATACACCCAACCAGCCACCTCATTAAGTACACCTGGGAAACTGCTCGTTAACTTAAATATCTAATCAGCCAATCACATGGCAGCAAATCTATGCATTTAGGCATGTAGGCCTGGTCAAGATCATCCACTGACCATTAAACCAAGAGTCAGAATGAGGAAGAAAAGGGACATTAGGATGTGAAATGGTTGTTGGTGCCAGATGGGCTGGACCGAATATTTCTAAAATTGCTGATTTACAATATATATATATATATATATATATATATATATATATATATATATATATACGCACATACATTTTCTTGACTCTTTTTTTTTCATCATTGTGTTCTTTGATTTTTTTTTTCATGTCATGAATTTTATTAGGTTTTTGTTCTTGAAGTCCTTCAGCTTCCCGTTAACTTGTTTAGCACTTCTGTTCTCTGAGACAGAGCCATGTAAAGAAAGTGTGTGTGTGTGTGTGTGAGAGAGAGAGAGAGGGAGAGATAGCCTCGTGGAAAATAATAATAAAAAAATTAAGTGTGGGCGAGTTAACCAGCATGTAAACAAGTCCATCTTTAAAATAGACAAGTTCCACTCACATGAAATGTTCACGCTGCCATCTTTTGGTTTTGAAGTTGCATTACACACAGACACACATTACAAATACACAAATTAACTCTGAAATATATAAACAATGCTTATGTACAGTCTGGTCCAGAATTGTGATTGTGTGGTCATACTGCTGCCAGTCTGCAGCCTTTTCTGGCTGAAAAAAGGTGTCAATAGCTGCGTTCCATTCTGAAGTGGACTTCACAGGGTGCTCCCTACTCCCTACCCCCTGCTCCGTTTGCAGAGAATGTGTCTGTGTCTTTGGTCGGCAAAACTTAATCAAACGTCACAGTCACCAGCGCAGATGTCACTTCCTCCGTGCGTTACCGTGGTAACATAAGCCCCTCGGATACCTCTCGCTGCTGCCATGAAAATTTCACACTACGGACCTTAAATATTCTATATTTATCAAAACAAAAACTGATACCGTTATAAAACATATACTATTGAAACACGTATAACTTATTATAACTAACTATTGATTAATTATATTAATAATTGATTAAAGATGTACAGAGCTAAAAATAATTCTACAAATAGAACACAGCAATATCGTCTCTTGGAGCACCAGGTGGTACTTAAGGCCGACTTCACCTTTTGAAAAGCTTCAGAATGTCTTCACTACAAGTTCTGTGTGACAAAGGTTTGGCAAAAAAAAAATGTTGCAAAAATGCATTTGTTGATTACTGATTATATATATATATATACAGTATCATTAAATTTTAAATCTAAAATATAATTTTACGTATTGATGAGAACATGACTGATTAACTTCCTTAATAAAATTAATGTTGAAAGTACAGTGAATTAAAATGAAAGATAGATTTGGATTGTTGTTGTTGTTTTTTTGCTGTTTTAGAAATTCAAAGTGTTAAAAACAAAGTGACTACATATAAAAATCGCCCATTTTTGCTTAAAATATTGCGATGCACACAACATTACAGGTGACATATCAGAGTTCAAAAGAGAACAAATTGGTGCGCGTCTCGCTGGTGCATCAGTGACCAAGACAGCAAGTCTTTGTGATGTATCAAGCGCCACGGTATCCAGGGTAACGTCAGCATACCACCAAGAAGGGGCGAACCACATCCAACAGGAGTAACTGTGGACACAAGAGGAAGCTATCTGAAAGGAATGTCTAGATGCTAACCTGGATTGTATCCAAAAAACATAAAACCTCAGCTGCCCAACTCACTGCAGAATTAAATGTGCACCTCAACTCGTCTGTTTCCATCAAAACTGTTCGTCAGGAGCTCCACAGGGTCAATGTACATGGTCGGGCTTTGATATGCCTAACATCGGTTTCAATGGTACAATATCATGGCATTCCATAGGCCCAATACTTGTGCTAGATGGGCTCATTACTGCCAAGGTCTACCAACCATTCTGGAGGAGCATGTGCACCCAATGGTTTAATAATTTTATCCTGAAGGCGGTGCCGTGTATTAGGATAATAGTGCACCAATACACACAGCAAGGCAGAGTGGTGACAGAGTGGTTTGATAAACATGTAAGTCAAGTTGAACATCTCCCATGGCCTGCACAGTCATCAGATCTAAATATTAAGAAGCTACTTTGGGGTATTTTGGAGGAGCGAGTCAGGAAACGTTTTCCTCCACCAGCATCACGTAGTGATCTGACCACTATTCTCTAAGAATAATGGCTTAGAATCCCTCTGGTCACTGTGCAGGACTTGTAACTGTCATTCTCAAGACGAATTGATGCCGTATGGCCGCAAAAGGAGGCCCTACACTATACTAATGAATTATTGTGGTCTAAAACCAGGTGTTTCAGTTTCATTGTCCAACCCCTGTATATGTTCAATTCAATTTAATTTCATTTATATAGCGTTTTTAACAATGGTCATTGTCTCAAAGCAGCTTTACAAAATTTATGGAAGTGTGTATAAGTGAGAAAAAAATGTGTTTAGATAATGAGATTGTCTCTGATGAGCAAGCCGAGGGTGACGGTGGCAAGGAAAGCTCAAGTAAAATTAACAGAGTAAATGTAACTTGTTACTACCCAGATCTGCTAATTTGTACTTCATCAACCATTTCACTCAAATGTCTTAACTAAACTTAAGTGTGTCATATGAGGAAATTAATACGCTGCTCATCAGGTTACACATCAAACCTTAGGAAACATTTAGGGCAGTATGGAACCGATAACAACAAAGAAACACAAATGCGAAAGGTGTCAAAAGCACTACTTTTAATTGTGCAGAATAACAGAACAAAGTGCTGAGAGTGAAAACTCCCTTTATTTCTGTATATGATCTCCTGCTACACTAATGCACTTATCACAGTGTCTCACTAGTGCTTGGACACCATCAAGGTAGAAAAATTTCTCAGTACACTGGAGCCATGACCAGACTGTCTGCTTCACATTTAAAATTCCGGCCTCCCAGGAACACCTTTAATATGTAGATATGGCTTGGAGTGAGGTCACTTCCACAAGTTGGTGACAAGTCATCCATGGATTTTCTCTGAACGTTCACAGGAATGACTGCGGTGGGCTACAAGCCACCTCGGCCTGGATCACGTTTTACTGCGGCTAAGAGTCTCATCACCGTACCGTGCTTGAAGTCTTCTGTAAATGTCAGTCACTCTTTATGTCATAAAGAGTTTAAACTTTTAGGCAATAACTTTCCTAATATATGTTTATATTTTACTCTGGAAAAAATTGCACAGTGTACTATAGTGTAGTTTGACTTTGAGAGATTTAATGTAGATTGTTTGAGTTGAAGGAAGATCACGTTACAGTGTAGCATAGCTATAGGTTTAAGTTTTAATAAAAATAAACACTGATTTTAATGTGATTGTGATATTTCATGTATAAAGTATTTTTATTACATCCAGCAAACATGATGTGAAGCGACTTTTATATTAACCTGATATTATATACAGCCTGGGCAAAATAGATTTAAACAATAAATCATAGTTGTTTTGAAAGTAGGCTATAAAAACCAAGGTCAAGCTTCAATTTAAAAAAAAAATAATAAAAAATACACAATACCAATGTTGATATAAAATCCTTTATTTCACATAATTTCTCTCTTACATACACTGCCAGGTTTATTCAGGTGGGGACTGAACACTCAGGGCTACAGTCTCAATGTTGAAAGTACAGTGAATTAAAATGAAAGATAGATATGGATTGTTTTTTGTTTTTTTTTGCTGTTTTAGAAATTCAAAGTGTTAAAAACAAAGTGACTACATATAAAAATCGCCCATTTTTGCTTAAAATATTGCGATGCACACAACATTACAGGTGACATATCAGAGTTCAAAAGAGAACAAATTGTTGGTGCGCGTCT
The DNA here is from genome assembly GCF_024256425.1 of Clarias gariepinus. Taxonomy (NCBI): domain Eukaryota; kingdom Metazoa; phylum Chordata; class Actinopteri; order Siluriformes; family Clariidae; genus Clarias; species Clarias gariepinus. The sequence continues at coordinate 38,286,397 of NC_071103.1, forward strand.
CGCTGGTGCATCAGTGACCAAGACAGCAAGTCTTTGTGATGTATCAAGCGCCACGGTATCCAGGGTAACGTCAGCATACCACCAAGAAGGACAAACCACATCCAACAGGAGTAACTGTGGACACAAGAGGAAGCTGTCTGAAAGGAATGTCTAGATGCTAACCTGGATTGTATCCAAAAAACATAAAACCTCAGCTGCCCAACTCACTGCAGAATTAAATGTGCACCTCAACTCGTCTGTTTCCATCAAAACTGTTCGTCAGGAGCTCCACAGGGTCAATGTACATGGTCGGGCTTTGATATGCCTAACATCGGTTTCAATGGTACAATATCATGGCATTCCATAGGCCCAATACTTGTGCTAGATGGGCTCATTACTGCCAAGGTCTACCAACCATTCTGGAGGAGCATGTGCACCCAATGGTTTAATAATTTTATCCTGAAGGCGGTGCCGTGTATCAGGATAATAGTGCACCAATACACACAGCAAGGCAGAGTGGTGACAGAGTGGTTTGATAAACATGTAAGTCAAGTTGAACATCTCCCATGGCCTGCACAGTCATCAGATCTAAATATTAAGAAGCTACTTTGGGGTATTTTGGAGGAGCGAGTCAGGAAACGTTTTCCTCCACCAGCATCACGTAGTGATCTGACCACTATTCTCTAAGAATAATGGCTTAGAATCCCTCTGGTCACTGTGCAGGACTTGTAACTGTCATTCTCAAGACGAATTGATGCCGTATGGCCGCAAAAGGAGGCCCTACACTATACTAATGAATTATTGTGGTCTAAAACCAGGTGTTTCAGTTTCATTGTCCAACCCCTGTATATGTTCAATTCAATTTAATTTCATTTATATAGCGTTTTTAACAATGGTCATTGTCTCAAAGCAGCTTTACAAAATTTATGGAAGTGTGTATAAGTGAGAAAAAAATGTGTTTAGATAATGAGATTGTCTCTGATGAGCAAGCCGAGGGTGACGGTGGCAAGGAAAGCTCAAGTAAAATTAACAGAGTAAATGTAACTTGTTACTACCCAGATCTGCTAATTTGTACTTCATCAACCATTTCACTCAAATGTCTTAACTAAACTTAAGTGTGTCATATGAGGAAATTAATACGCTGCTCATCAGGTTACACATCAAACCTTAGGAAACATTTAGGGCAGTATGGAACCGATAACAACAAAGAAACACAAATGCGAAAGGTGTCAAAAGCACTACTTTTAATTGTGCAGAATAACAGAACACAGTGCTAAGAGTGAAAACTCCCTTTATTTCTGTATATGATCTCCTGCTACACTAATGCACTTATCACAGTGTCTCACTAGTGCTTGGACACCATCAAGGTAGAAAGATTTCTCAGTACACTGGAGCCATGACCACACTGTCTGCTTCACATTTAAAATTCCGGCCTCCCAGGAACACCTTTAATATGTAGATATGGCTTGGAGTGAGGTCACTTCCACAAGTTGGTGACAAGTTATCCATCGATTTTCTCTGAATGTTCACAGGAACGACTGCGGTGGGCTACAAGCCACCTCGGCCTGGATCACGTTTTACTGCGGCTAAGAGTCTCATCACCGTGCTTGAAGTCTTCTGTAAATGTCAGTCACTCTTTATGTCATAAAGAGTTTAAACTTTTAGGCAATAACTTTCCTAATATATGTTTATATTTTACTCTGGAAAAAATTGCACAGTGTACTATAGTGTAGTTTGACTTTGAGAGATTTAATGTAGATTGTTTGAGTTGAAGGAAGATCACGTTACAGTGTAGCATAGCTATAGGTTTAAGTTTTAATAAAAATAAACACTGATTTTAATGTGATTGTGATATTTCATGTATAAAGTATTTTTATTACATCCAGCAAACATGATGTGAAGCGACTTTTATATTAACCTGATATTATATACAGCCTGGGCAAAATAGATTTAAACAATAAATCATAGCTGTTTCGAAACTAGGCTATAAAAACCAAGGTCAAGCTTTAATTTTAAAGAAAATAAAATAAAAAATACACAATACCAATGTTGATATAAAATCCTTTATTTCACACAGTTTCTCTCTTACATACACTGCCAGGTTTATTCAGGTGGGGACTGAACACTCAGGGCTACAGTCTCACTCTCAGCTTATCTGCATGGGCCTTTGTAGATGCGTTTTAAGGTTTTTTTCCAGCAGCACTAAACTCTGTACAGCCAAACTCCTGCAGTCCTCATCAGGATCACTCTCTGCTACATCTACACACACACACACAGATAAGCACACAAAGAACTATTATTAAATTACCAGCCAAAAAAGTAGCTGTACATTTTTAATAAGGTCACATGACCTTTTTCTATCACTCCAAAGTCGTCTTTATGCTCCCTAGAAAATTTAAGTGCTGATGAGTCTCACTAACAAGTGGATTTCGCATTGACACACAGATGTTTAGTCCCAATCCTGAGCGTTCTCATCACATTGTGTGTGTATGTGTGTAAATGTTTTCACTTTCACTATTGAACTTTGCTATGGTATTTAACTGTTGATTTTTTTTTACCCTGAAACTTTACTAAGTGTTTAAGTAATCTCCATTATTTTTAAGGTGAGGGTTCAGCACTACCCTTCAAGGTTTTAATAATATGTGATTAAAATGAATATGAGTTCTTCTTCAGTTCTTCAGTCTTTTCAAATTTCCTTCGTTGATTTCGGTACTTGATGCAACCAGATGATTTCAAGCAGTGTACTTGCACTTTCTACTATTTTGATTTGTTGAACTTCAAGCACTAATGAATATATATATACATATATATATATATATATATATATATATATATATTAGCATTAATATATATATATATATATATATATATATTAATTTTTTTATTTATATATATATATATATATATATATATATATATATATTTCTTTTCTTTCTTTTTTTTTAAGAACCACCGACAAGGGCAAAGCACTTGTGCACAAACTACTCAGTGGGAGTCTATCAACAAAGACAAACAGGATTTTTTATTTTTTGAAGAGTTTGGTTCAATGAGTGCGTAAATGCATGGCTTGTAACTTAGACTTTGTTAAGTACTATGACCAAATGAGTCGGAGAGATGAAAACACTACCTGCGAGCCATGACCTGGTCTCCACGAGATCGTCACTGAGTTCCAGCAGCAGATTTTCACTGGGCATGCTCAAAAACACAGCACACACCGAGAACAACACACCTCTTCTCACCATCCTGCAGAGAGAGAAAAAGAGAGAGATGGAGAAATGTACATTCGACCCCTACGGAGTTGTAGTCCAGAGTTCATCCTCAGTCGTTTGCAGATTTTTCCTCAGAATCTGACTAATAATTGTTTGCGGAAACCACCGCAAATTCGCAGAAACCACAAATAAATATCCCTCACAATGTTTTTATGGCTTTATTTATGTCATTATGTTCAATATGTCTTTTTTTTTTATGATAAACTATTAACAACTATATGATTGAAAAATTTTGTAACATAAATATTAACATAAATGCAGCTAAATTTCCAGCTATAAGATATAACACTGTATAATTTTTTTGTGCTGTAGAGAAAAATACAAAGCGACCGTAGAGGGGGAAAAGCGCGGCTTATGAGGTTGAATTATTACCATATTTACCTTTATAGTACTGATACCAAATAAAAAAATAAAATAAGTGAAAATACAGTAAAAAACAGTACATATAGAGGGGTAACATCAGTGATTTACGTTCTAGAACTGCGAGAGACACAACGGTACAGTACTGTACAGTATACAGGTTTACCTTAACATTCTGTTTTTAGTTTAAGGATAATGTATTAAGATGAGTTTGAAATGGAATTAAAGTATTTTGGGAGCATATTTTGGGTTTAAATTATAAAAATTTTGGAATTTATAGTTGTTGTTTTTTTAATCACATCTAAAATTCATTTTTTCACAATTTGTGAGTGCTCGAGTGACAACGTGACCCCCACCAATTTCAGGGGTGGACTGTTGTGCGTTTTTAGAGTGAACTTATTTCTCTTATCAATCTCATTGATCAAAACATCTGATTTATATAAATCAATATAATATTAAGTCATAGATATAATGTAAGGGATTTAAAAAGTAGTAAAAAATAAAAAGGATAGATAAATAAATACTAAAAAATATATAAATATATGGCCTTGGCCAGAAGAACCAAGGATCTTTATACAAGGATCTTTGGATCCTTTTAGAAATTATAAAAGTTTTGCTGGTTTCAACTTGCAGGATAAGTTGATTGGTTTCTGCAGTACGGTTTAAAAATCCTTCCAGGAAACTCACAAAGATTTTAAACAGTGTTGATATGGAGCTACATCTTCGGTCCTTATGTTTCTTAAGAGCTAAAAATAAATAAATAACTAGTAGATCACCGGCTCAGGGAGTCTTCTTCAGCGCTTAGTTGTGTTTTAACTTTCATATTTCTCTCTCTCTCTCAACATTAAGGATATCATTCTGAATTAAAATTCTATGACATACTGTACACACACACACACACACACACACACTGCACTGGCTGCTACTGAACACCCTTTTTCATTCATCAAAACCGCAGGTTAAAAAATGCTGTATCCTAAACTTGAGTAGGTTCAAAAAGAAAATATCCCAGCTGTGTCTGAACTCTGATTGGCCAGGAAAGTGAACATCTGCATAAAGGCTGCAGATTATTAGAGGGCGGATCATTTAAAATGACAGACACACAAACCACTGTAGTTGAAGTTAATCTGCCAAGAAGAGTGTTTGTGACTTAGCCACACCCATACTTACTGGTCACCATGGAAACGTAGCACCCACACAAAGTCCAGAAGAGCTTTGCCCATCTGGGTCGCCACCTACAATCACGCACACACACACGGAGTCCAAAACACATACAATTGGTAAAAAACACTAAGAATATATTTCTGTGAAAAGAGTGAGAGTTTTTTTTTGTGTGTGTGTGTGTGTGTGAGAGAGAGGGAGAGAGAATACCGGAGCATTAATAGCGAGGTGCATTAGCAGTCCGAGTGTGTGTACCAGTCTTCCCAGCACCAGGTGGTCACTCCCCAAAAGGTCAAATGTCACCTGCGGCCTAAAAAAACAAAACAAATCCAGAAAACCTCCATCAGCTTATTTACTGAGCTCTTGGTTACCATGGCAACCTCCACCAAATGACACAGTCACGAAAAATTAAACCTTACAGACCACATGCATCCACGCACACACACACACACACACAACAATACCTGTCGTAGTTTCTCAACAGGGGAAAGAAGAAGAATCCGGCGACTGGAGCGTAGCGGTTTGGAGTGGATTTAAGGGGCTGTGGCACACCCTGAGGACACACACACACACACACACATACAGTTAACATCAGTCTAAGCTGTGAATATTTTTATTGTATTTTATATACTGAATCATGAAATCATATAATAAACCTACAGGATTGTGTATTACTGCTCGTGTGTGTTTGATTATGCTGTAGTGTGTGTGTTTGTACGGATAGTCTCCGACTTACGAACAGTCAAATTAGTCTGGCTCACCGGTTTCAGTCCGGAAGCATGATGATAGAAAATGTTTGTCCTGTAAAGCTGTCCTGATGGTGAATAATCCAAATTTTTTTAAATCCTCAACAAAACAGAGTCACAGTCCAATACAGTGAAAAAGAGCCCCGAGACAAAATGGCGTCCGGGATTCCCCTCACGATTTCAAGGCAAGGGGACACCATTTTACTGTGAGATTCATTTCCTTCGGTTCGGTTATGGTTTGTGGCCACAAGATGGCAGTGTGGGGAAAGGGGATAGAGATCTTGTCAAGTGTATTGGTAGGAATTACATTGTATATTCGTGTCAAGGGCATACAAGATTTCGCTTTGTCAGAGTTAAGAACAAATCAGACTTACAAACATGCTCCTGGAAGAGAACTTGTTTGTAAGTCGGGGACAACCTGTACACTTCTGTAGTTTTACTGTTTGTGTGTGTGTGTGTGTTTATGTCCGTTTACAGTGTTTTACAGCTTGATATTTTGTGTGTGTGCGCAGAGCTGCGCATGTGTGTTTATATATTCTTGAGGTTCTCACATGTTTGGGTATCCGTGTGTCTGTGTTTATGTATTTCTGCGCTTTTTACATCAATACTGCTTCATTGAAATGGTGCGTGTGTTCGCATATCTGTATAGTTTAACTGCTCAACATTTTGTGTGTGTGTGTGTGTGTGTGTGCCTGTGTGTTACCTTACTGATCCTCCGTGTCTTACTCTGAATGCGTTTCTCTACAACCTCACGCCAATGCTCAAGCTCACCACCCCGATCCAGGGGCGTCACCATGACGACTGAATGTGACTCCGCCCTTTTCTCTGTGATTGGCTCAGACAGCTCCTGGGCGGAGACAGCAAGGACCTGACAGGAGAGCAGAGACGGGGTTTAACTCTGTGTATACTTCCTAACATCCTCTTTAATATGGGTTTTTGTTAAATTTTTTTATTTTTTATAAATTTTATTTGCACTTTTATCTGAGGTTTAACGAAATGAGGGATAAAGAGATGAAGAGATGAAGGACGGCTGTAGCGTGTTCACCTCCAGGATGTCGAGCCTCTGCCTTAGGCTGTAGTTCAGGGAAAAGAACTCAGTAGTCAGATATTCCACGACCTGAGAGACAGAGGGAAGACTGTGACGACACCTGGTGTGTGTGTGTGTGTGTGTGTGTACGTGTTTTAAATATAATTTAAAAGAAAGTAAAACTATTAAATCTCACCGGCTGTGTGTCTGTGACAGCAAGCGCCACCATGGCCTTCTGTCGGAGTGTGTAGAAACCTGCAATGTTGTACCTGTCCTCCAGGTGGAGCAGCACTTTACTGAACTGTACACTCACCTGCACACACACACACGTTTATTGATGCATTTAAATAGACAGCTAGTTCACACTGCACCTTTAATATGAACACTTCAGTGTTTAGGATCGAATGAGTATGACCCCTGGGTGACCCCTCACCTCCCGCGTGGTGCTGATGTTCCTCCTCAGAAGCCCGTTTGCTGCCTGAAGACTCAGCTCCACCCTCTCTGGGTCCTCAGATGACATCAGGGCTGTGAATCAAACAAAACACACCGTACGTCTGAAAATATTCGCCTTAGTAGAGACGGGTGAAGGAAAAAACTAATAAACAAACAAGCAAAATAAAAAAAAAAAGTCAAAAAACATATTCAGTGATTCAGTTGTGTGACAATTCACTGAGTCTAAAATCTTTTGTTTTTATTTTATACAAGTTTGCGTTTGAGGTGGTAAAATGCTGCAGGTCCTCTATTATCCTGCAGGTGACTAAACACACACGCTGAAAGGCTGCACAGAATTATTTGCTACATTTGTTTAAAGATATTTACAAAACTCATGACAGTACAGATCGAATATCGGCACCGAGGTACAGCGGTCCCTCGGCGTACAAATTTAATTCTTTCCCGAGGCAAGTTCTTAATGTGAAATTTCAAAATGTGCAACACATTGTCCGATAGGAAATAACGTAAACGCAGATAATCCGTTCCAGCCACTTAAATAAAAATTTTAAAACACTAAAATTTCCAACATTATAATTATATTTTTGCCTATAAAAACAATCAAAACTTTTAGAAAACACATGTAAATGACATTAAACCTCAATTAACCGTAATTTATGTTTCCTCTCGGCACCGGCTGTTTTAAAAACCAAACTGAAAGCGGCTCCCTTTTCTTCTTGCTACCCTCCTTGATGACATTCTTGTGACCCCTGGTGCTACGTCTTCACTAAATCTTGAATAAAAGACAAAAAAAAAAAAAATACTTAAACTGGCTCCGCTTGGCTTTCCACTGACACAAACGAGTTTCGAATGGCTCCTAGACATACGCAACGTTCGGTCTCTAGTATGTCGAAATCGCTCCGTATGTTGAGGCTAATTTCTTGCAAAGTTTCAGTTCTTACAGTAAACATTCGTGAGGTCATTCTGTATCAGGATAAACATGATTATTTCCCACAGAAATATACTTGCTTGTGGTCCGGCATTACACGCCAGCACAGAAGTGCTCTACTACATACAGCAACAAACGATTACAGATGACCTTTAAACACAATATTTTTGATTTTGTATTAATTTCACATTTCAGAGATCCAACCCGTGTGTTAATGGAGACACTTCATTAACATAATGGGGATTTCTTTACCTATGTGACCCCTATTTAAATTTTTCGATCCGTCATGTTTGTATAGTTGATAAACTGAATTTTAATTTATTATAATCATATTGCCTCCGACTGTGCTGAAAGGAATTACACGTCTCTCTGTTTTACACAATCCTGTCCCCTGTTCCAGTGAAACCTCGGATATGATTGTCCTCCCTTACAAATAATTTCTCGCCAGTTCAAGGCTTGTTTGCATCACCGGAAAGCCAAGCGAAGAGAGCTTTCAGATTTTATTTTCAGTTTCAAAAAGGTCGACCCGTGATACCAACGTCCGTTCAAGACGTGTTCAAATTTGGCTGGAACGGATTATCCGCATTTACTTGTTACTATTTCTTATGGAAAATGTGTTTCGCAATACAAGCGTTAAAAAGGGTGTGATAAACACTGGACGGGGTCGTCCCTGGTGATTCACGTCTTTATTCATCAATGGCGTCTCACCGTCCAGACAGTCTCTGATGTAGCGCGGTGGACTCGTCTTCTGTGTCACCTGATCGGTGGACATGTCATATGGAGTGAGCTCATCATCACTGAGAGACAGAAATAATCCAGTTAATTCGAAACATTTATATAAAGTGATGAACTGTTACATACATCTTTTAATAAATTATTTACAGGTGAATGTGTGTGTGTGTGTGTGTGTGTGTGTACCTGTCAAGCTCAGAATCACTGCCTTCTGCAGCTGCTGAGTTCTGATTGGTCGTGGCGAGCTGTGATGTCACTGACGGTTCTGATGAACTCTGACCCTTGGGCTCGGGTCTAAACAAAGACGAAGTCACATGAAGCAGAAGTCTTTCTCTTGTGTGTGTGTGTGTGTGTGTGTGTGTGTGTGTGTTTGATACTTTACCTGTGTGTATCATCAGGTGGTTTCTGTTCCTCCTCATCGTCTTCAGTCTGAGGTTCCATCAGAGACAGCAACTCCCTGCTCTCGTCATCCGCCTCGTACTAACACACACACACACACACACACACGCTTTAGTTCATTTATATCCCAAAGGGACGATCTAAAAGGACAAATGTTTTTTTGACCCCACCAGTAGGGGGTTGTCACCTGGAATTTGAGCTGCGAGGTGGGCGTGTCCAATCTCCGGCTGACACACTCGGCCACCACCATGCCCATCCTCCGCACGCGCTCCACGCCGCTGTCCAGGCGACACTGCACTCCTCCCAGCATGCACTGCAGCAGGTCTGGAGAACACAGATGATTATCGTTCTGTTATTATACCGGAGAGTTTAGTTTCTTTTTCTGTTCACACTGTGAGTGTAGAAACACTTTTACTTTTACTATTAAACATAGTACTGTTGTGTTTTTTCTTTTTTTTTTTTTTTTAAGATTTGTGTGTGTGTGTGTGTGTGTGTTACCTTCCCGTAGCTCCGGTATCTCTGTATGATGTAGTAGACTCACACACAGCAGCAGGCATTTACTGACGTACAGCTGTTGCTCCACCGGAGTGTGTTTAACTGCACTGCTGTTACACCACACCTGACACACACTGCGTAGCACCTACACACACACACACACACACACACACACACACACACACACCTTTACATATAACACGCACCAGTAATAGCCAGCAAAAAATAAGTGCTCTGTGTGTGTGTGTATGTTACCTGTTTGAGAAGTGGCCGTCTTTCTTTATCCAGTGCCAGATATCCCAACACGCTCTTTAACACCCGCACCTGACACACACAGAGAAAGAGAGAGAGAGAGAGAGAGAGAGAGAGACACACACACACACACACACACACACACACACACACACATAAATATACATCAAGCTTAAAAAGTCGTGCTTTTAAACAAATCCAACCATCCTGTAGCATTAAGCAGATCAACCCAGACCTGTGCCTCGACACAACCCTGTCTCTGAGGGTCTACAGACGATTATACAGACAGGTGTGTGTGTGTGTGTGTCTTTACAAATCATGTCCAATCAAATGAATCTACCAGACAGATTGACTCCAATCAAGTTGTAGAAACATCTCAAGCGTGATCAGTGAAAACACGACGCACCGGAGATCAATTCTGCGTGTCATGGCGAAGGGTGTGAATACTTATGTACTGTACATGTGATTGTTTTTTGTTGTTGTTTTTTAACAAAAAAATTAATAACGATAAATAAAATCGCAAAGATTTTAAACAAACTTGTTTCACGTTGCTATTATGTGGATTTGTTTGTAGAATTTTAAGGATAATAATGAATTTAATCCATTTCAGAATGAGACTGTAAACAAAATGTGGATAAAGTGAAGCGCTTGTGAATACTGTCCGCAGTTCCTTTATAATCCTAGAGATGGCGCTCTAAACTATTCCCACGCTGGCATCGCGTGCAGTAGGACTGAATTCCTCTCAGCTAAGTTTTGTTTAGAAATAATAATTATGGCGGAGAACATAGACACGCACTGCTCAGTAACAACGTTAATCTCTTGTATTTAAAGTTTAAATCCTGCGTTTGGGTTCTTATGTGAGAAAAACTAATGTTTTAAGTAACATTAAAGCTAAAACATTAAAGGTTTACATTAAAGGTAGTCTTAATACTTTAATGTAATCATGTTCAGTTGAGTTTTGATGCTGTTGAATAAATCTACAGTATAAAACTTCTGCGTTATGCCAACTTTTGTTTTTAAGGTTTGAAATTGTAGCAAAACTTTGGTGAAATGTAACATTGTAACAATCTGGATGTTTATAAAATGGTGACAGTTACAAGTTTAATCGAATCAGCACCGAGGTATCGTGATAATGTCATATCGAGAGGAGACTGGTGTGTTTAGAGGTGTGTGTGTGTGTGTGTGTGTGTTACCGGGTGATGATACTGCATCAGCAGGAGTTTGTGAGTGAGAACAAACTGAACTTTCTTATTCTTTAACACGATATTCCCCAACACCCTCGACAACGCTGATGACCTGCAACACACACACACACACACACTCTTCATTCATTATACAGACTGTCACAACAAAAGCATTAAAAAAACAGCACTGTGTGTGTATATATATACACACTGACCCGTGCAGGTGGTGTATGAGCGGTGTGACGACGCTCTCCATCCAGCGTTCTGGAACGTTCTCTAGCAGTCTGTAGCTCACACGCCTCCACAGAGCGTCCGAGTGTGTGAGAGAGGAGAGACGGGGAGACAGGGCCGCCCACACTAACTCTACACACACACACACACAGTATAATAAATACATTATACACACACAATCACATGTAGATAGAGTACATTGTGTAAACTCTCTCACACACACACACACACACACTCACCTCCGTGTCCCTGCATACACACTTTCCCCAGTAGCTGAGAAACAAACACCACCGAGCAGTCCTGTCCCGCTGCAGCATCAACAAACACACACACACACACACACACACACACACAGACAGATAAACGTTACACTGAACTACAGCAGGAGGCGTGGTCTGGTGTACAAGTGTGTCCTGAGTGGGCGTGTCACCTCTGAGAGCGCTGCAGATCCTTTCCAGCGTGTGTGTGATGTGCAGGGCGAGGTGTGTGTAGTACTGCCGCTCAGACAGTGACGGCGGCGTGCGCGTGCCGAGCCGGTTGGCGGTCAGGGCGGGCAGAGACGCCAGGCGGTTTAACACGAGCTCGTGGAAGTGGGCGGAGTCACGGTGCGAGTCGTGTTCTACACACCGGGCCAGTAAGAGCGCGCCGATGCGACCCGCTGCGAGGAACATCTCCAACACCGAGACACACCGGTCTAGGGCCGAGCTCTCACTGAGAGACAGAGACAGCGGGAGAGAGACAGCAAGGGAGAGAGAGACAGGGAAAGTGAGAGAGACACAAATTAATATAGATAGACAAAGACAGACAGAAAGAAAGACAGGGAAAAAAAGGGAGAAAAAGAGACAGAAAGAAAGACAGAATGACCGAGAGACACAGACACACAGAGAAAGAGACACAGAGAGAGTTGTCACATGTCATAAATAATAAGCTCTCTCTAACACATACACACACTCCTCCCCCTCCGTCTGTCTATCTGTTTTGCCCCTCTCCTGTACCTCTGGGAGCTGATGGACTCCAGTAAGACCAGTAGCGCCTGGTCCGGAGGCCCCCGGAGAAAAAAGGCGTCCCACATGTCCCTGCGCTCGTCGTCCTTTAGACTGTGGAACCAGTCAGAACCGGTCGCGGCGAGCAGCGCCTGCAGGACGGGTGTATAGTGAGCTCGTCTGAACTCCGCTCCCTCCCCTGCCGAGGCCCCTCCTCCCTCCAGGTACTGCGCGAGTGTGTGTACAGCAGCGCTGATCTCGGCGTGATCCCGGGACGAGGTGATGCTCCTCACACACGTACACACACGCACACGGAGCTGGGCTTTACCACGCTCACACTCCATCTCTCATGCACTCTCACGCACTGCGGAGAGAAGAGATCACACAGGGTCTAATTAACATCAACTCCCACACAGAGTTTTATCAGTAATCTCCCGGAACTACCAACTTTGATTAGATCACTGACCCCACAGAACTCTATCAGGCGACTGAATATTTAGAGTCGACATTTCGTTACACCTTAGATAATGTAGCTGCAGTTAAAAGAAAAATTATTATAAAAAACCTATGAGATAAAAAACTCGCTCCCTGGTATAACGATCACACGCGCACTTTAAAACAGACCGCTCAGGAATTTGGACCTTAAAAGGCGTCAAACTAAATTGTTAGTATTTCAAATAGCATGAAAGAAGAGCACCCTGAACTATAGAAAAGCTCTTAGTGTAGCTAGATCAACATATCTCTCCACTCTTATAGAAAATAACAAAAATAATCCTAGATTTTTATTTAATACCATAGCCAAATTAACCAGAAATAAGACCATTGCTGAAATCTCCACAACAACATTGTGTAATAGTGAGGACTTCATGACCTTTTTACTAATAAAACCTGACTTTGACCCCTGTCAGCTGTCCAATTACAGGCCAATATCAAACCTCCCTTTTATCTCAAAGATTCTTCTTCACAGATTAGAAAATGTAGTAGGGATTAAGGGCACAGCCCTCTTCTGGCTCAGATCCTACAGTATCTGACCCATCGGTATCAGTATGTAGACTTAAATGGTGATTATTCTGCATGTTCTCTAGTGGAGTTTGGTGTTCCACAGGGTTCAGTTTTAGGCCCACTGCTTTTTTCCCTTTACATGCTTCCTCTGGGCAACATAATCCGTAAGCATGGTATTAGTTTTCACTGTTATGCTGACGACACACAGTTATACATCTTAGCAAAACCTGATGAGATAAACCAGATTTATAATGTTGGGCAATGTGTGCAGGACATAAGAAATTGGATGCTAATTAACTTCCTTCTGCTTAACCCAGATAAGATAGAAGTTCTTGCCATAGGACCACATACAGCTAGAAGTAAGATTCTAGATCACTCTGTAACTTTAGATGGCCTTTCTGTTCCATCAAGTGCAACAGTAAAAGACCTCGGTGTGATTATAGATTCCAGTCTTCCATTTGAAGCTCATGTAGATAATATTACCAGGATAGCATTCTTTCACCTCAGAAATATTGCCAAGATAAGAAATATACTGTCGCTAAACGATGCAGAAAAAATAGTTCATACTTTTATCACCTCTAGGTTGGACTATTGTAATGCCTTACTGTCTGGTTGTTCAACTAGGTGCATAAATAAGCTTCAGCTATAATGCAGCAGCGAGAGTCCTTACTAGAACTAGAAGATACGAGCACATCACGCCTATCTTATCTTCACTGCATTGGCTCCCTGTGAAATTTTGCATTGATTTAAAATACTACTTTTGACATATAAAGCATTAAATGGTCTCGCGCCGCAGTATCTGAGTGAGCTGATAGTGTCTTACAAACCGCCACGCCTACTTCGATCAAGGGATGCAGGCTGAAAACTACAGCTGGGGCGGGGCTTTTTCTTACAAAGCCCCAAAGTTATGGAATAGTCTTCCAAATAGTATTCGGGACTCAGACACAGTCTCAGTGTTTAAGTCCAGGCTAAAAACCTATTTGTTTAGCCAAGCATTTTTATAAATAGATTTGCCTTAGGTAAAGGAGCAGATCTGGGGGACTCATGGACGTAGAGTATTATGGTCAACTGGTATGTTTAGATGCTGTCTTCCCCACTCTCATTGATCACTCAGGTTTGTTGACGGTGAGGTGATTGCTGACGGTAAGGTTGCTTTCATCTCAGTTCCCCCTCATGTCTGTGTTTCCTTCTGGCTCTCCCTTTTAGTTATGCTGTTCTAGTTAGTCCTGCCGGAGTCTCTGCTTGCACTCTACAGTAAATATACATTCACATTATACTTTATACATTATGTGACTGTGACCATACCTAACTGTTATCTCTCCTCTTCTACTCTCTCTCCCATTCCTTCTCTTTCCTCTCTCCCCCTCTCTCTCTTTCCCTCTCTCTGTCGAGCTACACATGTCGTTCCTGAGCTGCCAGTGATCCAGACTCCCTCTGCCCTCCGGACCTGTCTGACCCATCCTGGTGCCCCACATCTGGTTGGAGATCTCGTCGCATGGATGCCCCGTTTGTCTCTTTGGGATGCGTCTCGTGTCTGGGGATGGTTCTCGCTACCTAGAAGACGGTTCTGGCCTCGACTGCTGTTGGCAGCTGTTTCTCTGACAGTTCGATAGTTCATACAAGTCTACCTGAGTTTTCAATAACTAACTGGACTCCATATTAACATCAATTAACATCAACTGTTATGCTAAACTGCCTGCCAACTAACACACAGTATGAATGCAAATCAATTCCTGCTCTCTGTTTCACCCAGATGAGGATGGGTTCCCTGTTGAGTCTGGTTCCTCTCAAGGGTTCTTCCTACTACCATCTCAGGGAGTTTTTCCTTGCCAATGTCTCCGTCGTCCTCGGCTTGCTCATCAAGGACTATCTGACCACTTTGATTCATACACATTCAAATTCCATACAAACTTAAATAATTATTTTGATTGTGTAAAGCTGCTTTGGGACAATGCCAATTGTTAAAAGCGCTATACAAATAAAATAAAATTAAATTGAATTAATGACTCTGTACAAAATGTACACTTTTTTTTTTTTTTTTTTTACTTTTGGTTAAACCTGACATCTGTGTGAAGCCACTGTTTACTGTTTATTAACTTAGTATTATTTATTTAATTACTCTGTGTGTTTACAGTTTGCTTTAGAGAGACTGTATATATTTTACACATTAATGAAAATCTGTACACCACGATTCATTTAAAAAAATTCATTAACTTTTTTATTTAACATTAAAATATAACTAAAATGTTTTATTTTGGGAAAAAATGCCCCCATGTACAAAAGATAATTGCCAAAAAAAAAACGAAGTAAATGTTAGTTTAGTTTAAATGAAATGTAAAAATTTTAAAAAATAAACATTCTATTTAGTTTAAGTAAAATAAAAAAAAATAATAATAATTTAAATAAAATATGGTAAGAAAAAAAAATTAATCTTATTTTAGTTGAAATAAAATGTGTACAAATGAATTAATATACATTTGAATTTAAAGAAAATATAATTTTTTATTGATATAAAATAATGTAATATTTTACATTATTATAAAAATAATGTAATATAATGTAACATTTAAGAGTAATATTTTTCCCTGGGTTTAGAAAATATATACATAGTGATTAATATAAAAGAGTATATATAGAAAATAATATAAAAGCATATATAGTAAATAATATAAAATACTATTTATATGTACATAATAATAAAATAAAATATATACATAGTAAATAACATAAAAAACTACTTATATATAAATAATAATATAAAATATATATAGTAAATAATATAAAATACTATTTATATATAAATTATAATATAATATATACAAAGTAAATATTTTTTGTTTATTCATATTTGAATAAAAAGTTATTCAATATTCATTATTTAATTAATATTAAATTATTTGCTTTAGAACTTGCTGATAACTATGTATAGAAATAAATAAACATTAAATATATATTAAATATACTTTAAACACATAAATTAGGGGCAGAAGAGAATCATTTGACTCTATAATTAAATATATAAATAAAATCCTCTAATTCTCTCTACAGCTCAGTGCGTCAGTGTTTTACTCACCATTAAATTTACTCTCAGACTCAAACACAAAGTTCGTCCTCTGTGACGTTAAAATAAATAAACTCCAACAAAAACACTGTAAACACTTGTTTACTGATGCGCGAGCTCTCTAATACTGATGTTGATGAAATCCGCCATGTTTGTCCGGACAGTAAAATAGTCCGTGTGGAAACAAATAGAAATAACACAAGTTCCGCTTTAACACTTTCTGCTCTACTGTAGATAAATATGTAAACACCACGGTCACTGTAAACATCTTAATGTTCTTTTAAAAGTTCATATAAACAATAACATTTTAAAAGGCAGAGAAAATCTTTTTTGTACACAGATTTTCTGTTTAGATATGCTGCTGAATGTGGGTGAATTATCTCACATTACCACTAGATGGCAGCATTTCATCATGTAACAGATCATGAACCAGGAGGCCAGAGGTTTGAGGCCTGTATACTGTAAGAGGACCAAAAGACCAAAACTTACTATACACATGTTATCTTAAAGATTTTATTTAGAGTAGTTCTGTTCACAATCTCTCACTAGTTATTTTACATCCTCCCTCAGACGCCTTAAAACCTGGCAGTAGAATTTGCTATCGACGGTCGGGCCCCCTGGGGACAAATTCTCGATGCACAATACCGTGATTGTCGAAAAAAGACAATGAGCATGCACAAGATGGGCTCTTCCACTGTGAAGACTGTTGCTTCGTCTCACGGTCATGTCCATACACTCACCAGATAATAATAAAGTATTAATAAGTAAGTAATAAGTAATATTACAAGTTTTCCTCCATAAAGCACTTTATAATTACTCTTAATAAACTCTTAACGTCCGGTAACACAGCAGTTTAGCTAAACATTAACCCACTGACAGGTTTCCTGTCACAGCCAGATTAGAATTCTATATACAAAATATTATAGCATGAACTGTGCATACCATATAAACAAAAAATCCACAGGTGACGGCAAAAAAGTACATGACAGATCTCAATACATCAGTTATTAAAAAAGAAAAAAAGAAAGTAAACCAACATTTAAAAACCATTAAAGAATTAACTATTAAATAAATCAAATCTCATCAGAGCAAAAAAAAAAAAAAAGAAAAAAAGACACAAATTTTGAAAGAATAACAGAACTGCCTTGTAATTGAACCGTCCTTATAGAGATTCCGCGAGCCGGTTAACATCTGTCTGCATCTGCAGTATCTGCCCGGATTTTGTTCACTTTTCTCCAAGGCATTAAGAAGGAAATAACGAGTCATTATTCAGAGTTGGGGTTTTTTACACACACTTACCATGTTTATAAGTTTGTTTGTTTGTTTGTTTGTTTGTTTGTTTGTTTGTTTGTTTTTAAGAGGTTCTTTGATAATAAAAACATGTTATTCTTGAACCTATTTCTAAAAAAAATGACTGTTAGTATCCATGGGATGTGTTTATGATGGATGAAGAAAAAAACATCCACATTATTACACAGCATTACTCAGGAAGCATAAAATAATCCTGTTAAAGATCAAGAGCTTCACTTAACGATAAACCCCACTCTGTACAGCCACAGTGAGCTGTAAAGCATTCAAACCAGACCAGCAAGAGCTACGGTAGACCAGGAATCTGAAGAACCTGATGTGGTCTTCTGCTGTTCTAGCCCAACCGCCTGAAGGTTATGTGTTCTGAGATCACCACAGTCTTAATTCTCTGTGCAACACGTCTGATAGCCAAGGAGCGGGGCGAGACATCATCCTGGGGTTAGAAGATAGAGGACATAGAGAGGGATATATCCATGGATAAATAAAGTGAAGGGAGGAAAATGAAGTCAGGGTCTGGAAAGGATGATATAGTGCAGGAAACCACAGAGAAAGTGCAGATAGAGTGGAGGAAAGGAAGCGTGATGGTGAGGGATACGAGGTGATGAGCAGTGATGCGGCGTGGGAGTGACGTCTATAAATACAAAGAAGCAGCTTGAAATACAGATCGAAGGAAGTTCCACCATGTGTGTGTGTGTGTGTGTGTGTGTGTGTGACGGAGGGAAGGTGTTGAGTGATAGTAAGAAGAAATGAAGATGAGGAAAAATGCAAAGAAGACTGGAGCTTGTGGGAGGGCAGGTTGAAGTTCTTGAGGACAGAGACTTTGGAGCATGTCCATTGTCTCCTGGTGGTGATGAGGTGGTTGATTGGAGACGTTACAATTCTGGAAATTGAAAGATGAGATAAGACAGGAGAAGAGGTGTAAAGCACGCTCAGACCATGCCTACCAGTTTCTCCTGAAGTTCTCCTAAGAGCAGCAGTAGGCGGGCGGTAGAACAGCCAGTGTAGCTGAAGGTTAAAAGATTTGCTGCGATCATCATGAGTCCAGATGATCTGATGACCTTCAAAGGTTTTTTGAATCAGAAGTGTTTCTCTTTTTTTGTACAGCTGCTTTGCCACAATGGCCATTGTTAAAACTGCTATATGAATAAAATGTGATAAAATTTTAAAGAGGCGGCACGGTGGTGTAGTGGTTCACATTGTTGTCTTGCACCACTAGAGTCCAGGTTCGATTCCCGCATGGGGTTTGCGTGTTCTCTCCATGCTTGGTGGGTTCTCTTCCACACAGTTATAGGTTAGACTAATTAGCGTTCCTGAATTTCCTGTGTGTGTGCCCTGTGATGGACACGCTCGTGGGATAGGCTCCAGGCCCCCATGACACTGACTACAGAATAAAGTGGTATAGACGATGAGTGAATGAGGTACGAGAAGAATTGACACAATATTAGGTGGATTGAATGTTATGGGTATCTTTTATTTCATACAGGTTATATATTTTCTATTTTATTATTTTATTTTAGATGTAGTGGTTAGCACTATCACCAGGGTCCGGGTTCGATTCCCACCTCAGGTCTGTGTGTGTGAAGGTTGAATGTTCTCCTGGTGTTTGGTGGGTTTCCTTCAGGTACTCCTGTTCCTCCAAAGACTCATTGGTGTTTCCAAATTCCGTGTAGTGTGTGTGCTTGCGATGGACAGGGTGTAGTCCGTCTCGTACCCCGGTATACTGTAGGTTCCAGGCCTTCTGCGACCATGTACAGATAAACGGTATAGAGATCAAATGTTTTATGTTGCATTTATGTATTTTGTGTGGAGAGTTTAAAGAAAAAAAGGTGCAAGTTTTTATTCCAGAACACTAAAATCATCTCGCTGTAACAGCGAGTCTGTGCTTTCCACCAGATGTTTTAGTTTCACAAAGAGTGCATGAAATAATCTCCCTGGCTGTAACAGGAGTAAAAGGAAACGTGGAGGTGAGATTAGATTAAAAACGACCACATCAGCTCCTCTGAGACGACTTCTGGCAGCTGCTGGTTCTCTTTTTCCTGTTCTGTCACTGATATGCGAATCCACAAAGGTCCTGCTGGCTTCATGGTTTGTTTTATGGTTCTCTCTCTCTCTCTCTCTCTCTCTCTCTCCACTTCGGTCTGTTTTTCCACTTGGGCACACAGCAGATCAGCTCTGCCGAGGTGCACTTCCTCTGTGGATACAAGAGAGTTTCGCTTCCTCTTTTCCTCTTGCACTCGTCCTACTGTGAAGAAAACAAATGGAGCAGAGGTCATTTCCATTCACGCAGTGACGACGAATCCACGGCGCAAGGTCACGTTACAGCAATAAGGAGGTTTTATGCAGAGTAGATGAATCAGGAAACGTTTACACTTGTGTCACCGTGTCTGTTCTGGATTTTGAGCATCGGGTTCGATAAAGCAGAGGTTCTGATTTGGTGAAAGTGTGTGTGTGTGTGCGTGTGTGTGTGTGTGTGTGTGTGTGTGTGTGTCAGGATGATTCATTCATCGTGACCAAACTGTCAGAAGTGGATTTATAGCGTTTTGCAAAAGAAGTCAAGAAAATATACCAGTACAAACAAACAAATGCAAAAATAATATTTTCTCATTTGTGCTTTCTAACAATTCCGCGACTTAAACGTTCACAAAATGCACAAAATATTTTCTATCAATTTGTTCTTATCATACATTTTGTTGAGAAAAAAGCTTAAGTGATTTTTTTTTTTTCCATTCGTTGTTAGAAAACGTCCTAAATATCATATAGTCCGAGTGACTGTTTAAGGTCGTTTTAATAAATTATCATAATTAACATTTAATGTGTGTAATGCTAGAACATAGCGAGTGTGTGTGTGTGTGTGTGTTCTCTGCAGTGTTCAGCTCCACGTGCAACTCTGGTCTGGTTTCCTCTTTTTTTTAGCCTGTGTTCTTCATTAAGGCCTTTGAGCTGCTGTTTATATAATGTACACACACACACACACACACACACACACACACACACACACAATGCTCAGTGTTTAAAAGCATTGAATAAGAACGGAAAAATCCTGTTTTAGATGACTTGTACTCAAATACTTATTGCCAAAGAACAAAGTGCAATATGAAAACTGTAGAAATGTAGAAATGTGATATTAGACGTGAAATTAAACCTTAAAGTAGAAGTGCAATGCAATTTAAAACTTTGACGAAGTGCAATAGTTCCATATCTAGTGATTATACGTATAATATACACGTAGTTGTCCTTTGCATGATTAAAACTATTTGCACTGTTGTCATTTTGCCACACACATTGTTATTTCTTTCTACACTGAAGGTGTTTATTCCAAACACACAATAATCTCCCTGGAACACTTGAGCTGTTGTACTGCACTAATGCTCCGTAAAGCTTCATAACGTCTTTAATCTTGAGAGACTTCATCATGTTCATCATGGAGGTTAATGTTTTTTTTTTTTTTTTTTACAAATTCACTCGACACAATCCCGTTCTTATGAGAACTGTTCCAGATCAGCTGACCTTCATGTCTTAAAATAACAACTGACTGTTAGTGTTGTTGTTACTGAATTAACTAATCCCACATGTGTTACTTCATAGTTTCGAAATTCCCAGTATTGTTGTAGAATGTGGAAACAAATCTCTAAACACAAACAAAGAAATATGAAACGTGAACCCAAACCCTCGAGCGATAGTGTGTACAGTGTATATCTTGCGTACTGTAGTGTAGTGGCGGTGTAGTGGCGGTGTAGTGGTGTAGTGGTGAGCATTTTGGCCTGAGGCTCCATAGACATGCAAATTAGGCAGCTAATCGACGTTCACAAATCGCATATACGTAGTGTGTACTGTATGTGTGAATGAACATTATTTATAGTGTGTATAGTCTGACAGCTTCCCTCTACGATTTATTTCCTCTATTATACTGTACGTTTATTCTACTTTTTATACGTCTTGTCTCGTTTTGTTTTTTTACTGATTCACCCATGAATAAAATCTCTTGAATAAGTGAAATGAACTCAAGCAGATGCCTAACACATGTGACTTCATCCACATGGACATTGATTGAACATTTGGCCTGGGATCGTTATCGCAGTGAACCCGGCCCTTAGTGATCTTGCCCCGACCAATAGGGGGCGCTCTTCTGATTTACAGGTCTGTCTCTTTAAAAAGTCTCTTTCTCTGTGACTCGCCTCGTTCACATTTAGACCTGCGTTTCTGACTTTAGTGCATCTCGGGTTTCTTTTAAAACTCTTTTATGGCTAATCATCAACACTCATCCTCTCGCTTTCAGGCTGTAGATTGAGATTTGATGTATTTATCTCCTCTTGCTGCCTGGGAAACCTGATCAGATGCCTGGTTTGATCTTTCTCCATATTGATCTCTGTCTCTCTGTCTCATGCACAAGACGTGTGTGTCTGTCTATGTGTGTGTGTGTGTGTGTGTGTGTGTGGACAGATGCTACTTTACTCTACAGATCAATATCTTTAAAAATAGGAGCACTGAAAGCACTTTAATCAATGACAGGCTGTTAGTGTCACACAGCGCGAGTGTGAGCTTCATTCATCATCGGATCGACAGATTTATTACTTTTAATGGATTAATTCAATTAAAAATAATCAATTGATCTTTGGCGTGTCTCAGATTGAGAATAACCATAGTGTATGTGTGTAATGCATGTACAGTATGTGAGGAAAGATACCCTGTGTGTGTGTGAGAGAGAGAGATTATGAGACTGTGTGACTGCAGGAATGCTCTGGTTTAGTCCCAAATCGCAGCAGGGAAGAGGATCAGATCATCTGTTCATCATCCTGAGCCAGGGATCTGAGGCCTGAACACACACTGCGTCATGCCCCTGCACTTCCTCTGTCTGTGTGCTGACCAATCACAAAACAGGAAGTGCGCCTTCTCTTCCTAACCCTGAGAGCAGAACAGCGCAGTATATTAAAAAAAAAGAAAGTAAAACATCTTCTCGAAGCGATGAATGAGTGATAACTTCATTAATACAACAGAACAGCTGTTAAAGGTTTGTAAATGTGTATACACGTTAAATAAAAACCAAAAACAGACTGCTGTAATGGGAAAGCAATCAGTGAAACGGTGGGATAAAACAAAGTTACTGGTAATAAAGACGACCGAACGTCCCGAGGATGGTTTGTTCCTCTAATTAGAATTTTAAGTCCGATCAATAAGAGCATGTTTTTTTTTTTGTTTTATTAATTTATACTTGCGCTAAGTACGTGTTACTGACGAGATAAGAGTTAAAAGATTGAATGTAATCAGTGATATTATTATTATTATTATTATTATGATTATTATTTGAGGTTGAAGCCCACGTACATGTCTGTGTGTCTCTCTGTACAGCAGAACTCTCTGTCTAACTTATTAATACAAAGAAATCCCATTCTGTAAGGTTAAGTATCTTGCGCCTTGTTTACACTAAGTTGTCCTTCTTTGGTGCTCAGACAAATACACTCCCTGTTCGGTAATCGGAGAGTGAATCACAGATGAGAAATGGAAAAGTAGATCAAAGGATAAAGATGAAGTTTTGTCTTAAAACCACTCCAGCGTGTTAAAATTCACTTATACCACTTCAGCGCTGTTATTTCAGCCAAAGTGAAAAAATGAACTAATCCCAGTCAAAATATTCACTTTATCTTTTCTAATTAATATCTATTGGTGTCTGTATCGCCTTGCACCTCCAGGGTCCAGGTTCGATTCCCGGCCAGATTTGTTCCCGTGTCTGTGTGTATGGAGTTTGCATGTTCTCCCCGTGTTTTGTGGGTTTCCTCCAGGTACTCCGGTTTCCTCCCACAGTCCAAAGATATGCAGGTTAGACTAATTGGCGTTCCCAAATTGCCCGTTGTGTGTGTGTGCCATGTGATAGATTGGCACCCTGTCCAGGTGTTCCCCTCCTTGTGCCCTAAGTCTCCTGGGATAGGCTCCAGGTCCCCACGACTCTAAATACAGAAGAAAGCGGTATAGACTATGAGTGAATGAGTGAACACTTATTCTAAGTTCAATAAGTCACGTAAATGCTACATAAACACATCTTGTTACTTCAAGAAAACTTCACTGTATCAATAATTACACATGAATCATATGAGAACAAGTGCATTTATATAAACCAGATGTGTTTAAATTCATCAACACCTTCCGATGAATCAGAATCCAGAATTCACTAATTCAGCACAGTACAATAATCCTATACAAATAAATACTTATAACTTGTACTGTATATACAGTATTCTGTTCTCAGTGCAAATATAGTGGGAAAAAAAGCTTCTTCAGTGTTATTATGGATTTTTTTAAATTAAAGTTTAGATTTGTATATCTGTATATCGCTGGTTGGAATTCAATTCAATTCAATTCTGTTTTATTTGTTTAGCGCTTTTAACAATTGTCATTGTCGCAAAACAACTTTTACACAATCAAAAGAATTATTTAAGGTTGTATGGAATGTGAATGTGTATGAATCAAAATGATAAGATTACTTGACCTGACTTGGGACTTAGAGTTAAGAGTTGTCAGTTTAATAAATGCGGTGTACAGTACGTGGAACCCTTTCTGGAAGATAAACAGGAAGTTATAGGGTTCTACAGGGAGAACCGTGCAAAGCAGAAAATATTTTCCTGGCATAATAATTTCCTCTGGTTTTTATCTTTCTCTGACGTTATTGGCACAGGTTTTACACCGGATGCCCTTCTTACCCAACCCTCCCACTGCTCCAGGGTTAGAGCTGGCACTCAGGATGCCCTGCATCTCATTATACATATGGGCATAGGGTTCAACTCCCCTTTCCCATGGGCCCTGGTGGGGCTCGAACCCCTGACCCTCAACCACCCCAACCACCAGAAATAATCAGAGACATTTTGTTGTAGTAGCACACACTACTGTGTGTGTGTGTGTGTGTGTGTGTGTGTGTGTGTGTGTGTGTGTGCGCGCATGCACTTGCTATCATGACTCACAACGAATGATAATGGTGAGGACATTGTGTGTGTGTGTGTGTGTGTGTGTGTGTGTGTGTGTGTGTGTGTTTCATCTCCCATCTCTCCATGGCACAAGTTCACACACTTCACATTCTGCAGGTCATGACAGTAATAACACACTGATAACAGGTCAACAGTGATGAAGCGTGATCACGTGAAGAGCGATACGAGCTGTTGAGTTCAGATAAAATAAAATAAAAAACCTTACAAACTGTGATCTGGACTTTAACACATTAAGACTAAACATATTCTGTGTTGGTTGTTTGCCTTAAAAAAAAAAAAAAAGATAATAAAAGGTGTCGCAAAAAAATTGACATACCTTTGTAGTCTAACAACATCACCAATTCTCGCTCAAATAATCTAAAATTTTAATAAGATGTGTAAAAAATAAGTTTAATGCATCACTTTTTTGTTGTTGTTGTTTACTTTTTCTTTTAGTGGTAATGACAATGTGCTGTTAAAATGGCCACCACATTCACCTGACCTGACACCTTGTGATTGTGTCCTATGGGACCATGTGAAAGGGACTGGTCTTTATTCCCGTCTCTTCCTACAAGCCTAGAGGAACTCAAGCAGAGAACCACTGAGAAGCAGGAGGTGGTGCCCATATTGAACATTTGTGAAATCAGTTATAAAACCTACAGTATATCCTTTTGAATATGTTGTTAGAATTTTGATTAATAAATCTTTTTATTTTTCAACAAAAAGCGTATTTAATTTAATTTCTCTACACTGTAAACCCTAATGCTCAAAGTAATTAAACATATCGAGTACTGTTAATTTAAATCGTTACAATTAGTTCAAATGAATAGACCTTGACCAGTAACTTATTACTTATTACAGTGTACAACATCACTTTCTTTAAGAGCAGCTCTGACAGTAACGCAGCTGCAAACCACAGGGTTTAGGATAGATGCACTGTACTGTTAATTAATACTTTATGACTAATCAGAATCTCAATGAATATAAATAGAAATATATATATAAATGAGCAGTTATAAGAGAAGCCTGTGTATCTGCTTAATGTGGAACTGAAACCGACAGCTAAGATCTTCTCGCTTCTACTCTATTTTAGAAAAAGAAGAAGCAAGAATTGTTTAAACAACAAAACTAAACATTGTAAAAGTGGTCACTTACTGTAAAGTAAATAATGCACTTTACAACTGGGCTGTAAAGCTATTGGCTGTGGTTGCCAGATTTGGAGAAAACTTCCTCTTTTAGCTTCACTCACATACACTGACATAAAATCATACTGTCATTCCTCTTAATATTCTTAGTAGTAGGATGGAGTAATAGTAATTAAATCAAATTTATAGGCAAATTTTTTTTTTAACTGACTTTAATAGTCCAATAAAGTAAAATAATAGCTCTAACCCTTAGGTACACGTGTCAAACATCTAAAAAATCTTCTATCAAATAGAAATATCTTGAATGCATGCACAAATGCATTTCATATTTTTTTATTATGAGATTATCCTTAAGAACTAAAAAATCCACATAAAATACAAGTCTATAAATTTTCAAGTATCAGACGTTCCACAGGAATGACTGCAGTGAGCTCCGACCAGGATTGTCATTCACGGGCGTACGGCCTTCTTTAAAAAAAACGTCTGCATCGTTCAGGAGTCTCATCACCGTACTGTGCTTGAAGTCTAATGTAAATCTCATTCGCTTTCACGCCTTCATTCACCAGAAATTCTAAAGCTTGAAAGCTTGAAGCATCTTACCTCTGATTTATCACATAATAAACAATATTAGGTAAAAGTAAAGTCTGAGTTGAAATGTACAGTAACAGAAGGCTGATGGTTGAAAACTCTCCTACAGTGTCTTGCCAAAAGCTCCAGTGCGAATATCAACAACAGTGTGAAGAAGAAAAGAAAAAACTTTCAAATGGCAGCTTGGCATCTCTGCTAGTTGTGATTTCATCTAGTTAATATTTAACCTTAAGATTACAGTGGGGAAAACACGAATGAAGATAATAAATCAACCCAAGACGCCTAATCACGGGAAATACGAGTCAGAATGAAAAATCAAAACATTGCTAAGACTTTACACTCTTTTTTCTTTGTATAAACACTATTTCAACATCATGGAGTTTGAGGTTATATTGTTTTATACTGTGTGTGTGTCTGATGGTTCAATCACATCTAAAGCCTGACTGTTTAATCTGGACAGGGACAGAATGTCTCAGCAGTCCTGCCTCACACCTCAAGCGTAGGGGGTTCGAAACTCACCTCTGGTGTGTGGACGGACCTAGAGTTTGCTCGCATCTTTGTGCTTTGCGGGTTTTCTCTGTGCACTGTACTCAGGTCCAAAAGCCTGTGGTGTGAGTTAGTTGGCCTGTTCAAGCTGCCTGTGGTGTGTGAGTGGGTGTGTGTGATTATGTGTGCACAGAGTTTGGGGTTCTCAGTAACGTGATCTCCCCTACAGCAGAGACCTCTGGTGTGACGTGCCACTGGTGATGTTGGTTTCACAGGATAGATGGATGGACAATAATATTGTTTTTTATAGTAACAGCTCATATACAGTCCAGAGGACACACTCCAGAAATGAATCAATGTTTAACTGGTTTGATTTCTAGTTGGCATCATAGTGAACCAGTGTAAGGATATATTTATTCATGGAAACCTTAAAGCACCTACGTGAGTCGGTCTGGGTTTCCTCTTGGTACTCCAGTTTCCTCCCACAGTCCAGAGACACGCAGGTTAAGACCAAAACTGAGCTCTGCTGCAGAGGAGAAGTTCAATTAGAGTCACCAGCCTCAGAAATCACCAATTAACAACCCGCACCTCAGATTAGAGCCGTTATTTAAAGCTTTACAGAGCAAAAGTAGCAGAAATACATCTCAATATCAACTGTTCAAAGGAGATTACTGTGTATTTTGGATAAACGCTTTTAGTATTGTTTTACAGCGTAGAGAGAAATAAACTTCAGGAAAGAACATGGAATTAGAAAGGGTGTACAAACTTATACAAAAGGATAGCGAGAGAGAAAGAGAGAAACAGACAGCACCAAAAAATGTATACACACTTCAGGAAAAGAAAAACTTGTATATTGTATATATAGTATTATATATTGACATATAGTATTATGATAATTATATTTATATTGTAATGATATTATACTGTAGTAGTACAGTATACTGTACAGTACATCATAGTATTTTTTATTTCCTGAAGTCTGTATACAATAAAGCACCTCATGTCTTTAAGATTCAAAGGTGCTTTAATGGCAAGGCAAATATTTATATCGAGAGAATAAATTAAAATAAACACTGTATAGAAGGAGTGATAATAAAAAAATAAATACATTTACAGTATATAGAATACAGTACTATAATATATATATATATATATATATATATATTATAGTCTCTCTTCCTCTCTCTCTATATATATATTATTATATTATAGTGCAACAATAACTGTTTAAAGTTTCCTTATATATTGTTCCTCTGCAATTAACATGCTGATGTTAATTGCAGAGGAACAATATATAAGGAAACATTCGGTATTATATATGTAATTTTATTTATTCCTATGTGTATGCTGATGTTTCTGTATTTTTGTTAAACATTAATATTTTATCAGTCAGTACTAGTCTGGCATTTCTAGTTTCCAGTGTGGCAACAAAGTTGCTTTTTGATCCTTCAGGCGCTGAACAGAAGAGAAGATCAATATCGTTTTACGCTTTTTGTTGGTGTGCGGCATTTTGCGATGATCCCTTAATCATTCGTTGCGCCGTAGAGAATAATGGTGTTTATTCTTTTAAACATGTATAATTTAAGGCGGATGGAGCTTAAAGACAATGTAGAGAGGAAATATATCTGGGTATCTTATTTGCGGGTTTATTTACGCAGCTATTGAATTCGGAGATGCAAATATCAAACTAACTTTAACGCGGTGAGGAGAGACCTGTGTGTTTTGTGTCTTAAACCGCTGGCAGCAGACAGCATGAGACCCAACAAAGTAGGAAGACACTTGGAGACAAAAAACCCCAGTCACGTTAATAAGCCATTTGACTTCTTTGAAAGAAAGCTCCAGATAAGAGACAGGGGTAGCTTAGTGGTTAAGGCATTGGACGACGATTCGGAAGATCCCAGGTTCAAACCCCACAACCACCAGGTTGCCAGTGTTGGGCCCTTGAGCAAGGCCCTTAACCCTCAACTGCTCAGATGTATAATGAAAAAAAAAAAAAGTAAGTCATTCTGTATAAGAGCGTCTGCCTAAATGTAAGTAAGTCTGTTATAACAATTGCACGTGTATTTTATCTGTTTTGAACTTGGTGTTATTTGATCTTATTGGTTTAGAAATTGATATTTCAATAAATAGTAAACTTGGCCGTTTTCGTTATCATTTTGTTGTCAAGTGGGGAACGACAGAAAATGTTTGAGAGCCAGTGCTCTAAATGAACTTCTCGTCTGCGGCAGAGGTAGGTCTTGGTCTCGCCCTCCTGGGACGGCCTTCATGAGAGCCAGTTTCATTATGGTGCTTGACGGATTTTGCAAATGCACTTGACAATACTGTTCTTGCAAGAACTTTTACAGAAGGCTGACCTCTGTGTCTTAAAATAACAACTAACTCTTGTTTTTTTGTTGTTACATAATTACCTAATTCCATATGTGTTATTTTATAGTTTTGAAATCCCCAGTATTGTTATAGAATGTAGAAAAATAAATCACTAAACAAAAACAAAGAAATTTCCAAGTGACCCCAAACTTTTGAACGGTAGTGTGTGTGTGTGTGTGTGTGTGCATGGCCGAGTGAAATAAGTGGAAGATGATCAATCTGGCAACCCGTGACATCATCACTACCGCACACACACTCTAACACACACACACACACTCAGCGCTCAGAGTCAGGTCAGACTCATTGTGGATGGGATCTCGTCCCCTCCGCTCCGTTACGCGTTTATTTCCTTCCGTGTGAAAGAAAATGGAAACGGGGAAGTAGGCGCGCGCGCAGAACCGGTGCTGCTCTCTGTCTCTCTGTGTGTGTGTCTCTCTCTCTGTGTCCCTGTCTCTCTCTCTCGCTCTCTCTCTGTGTCTCTCTCTCTGTCTCTCTGTGTCTCTGTGTGTCTCTCTTTCCGTGTCTCTCTCTCTCTCTCTCTGTGTCTCTCTCTCTCTGTCTCTCTGTGTCTCTTTCTGTGTCCCTGTCCCCCTGTCTCTCTCTCTGTCTGTCTCTGTCCCTGTCTCTGTGCCCGGTGATGGAGTACTGGCGGCAGTGCGCGCACTGGTTGATCCGGTGCCGGGTTCTCCCGCAGACGCACCGGGTGACCTGGGACACGGCGCGCGCCTTCGACCTCGCGCAGAGTCTCCGGGACGGCGTGCTGCTGTGTCAGCTCCTCAACAACCTCCGTCCTCAGACCATCAACCTGAAGGAGATCAACCTCAGGCCGCAGATGTCCCAGGTCAGGAACCACACACACACACACACACACACATATACGCGCGCGCACACACACACACGCGCGCGCGCGCTTATCCAAGTGCTCCCATCCACACGTGCACTCATCAAGAGCTCTTTGGATGTCTCCGGTTGTCCCTTCACGTGTCCTCCGTAATGATCTCTATGCACAATACACACATATACCCTGGCCACTTTATTAGGAACAGTGTACAGCGCCTGCTTTGGTCTCATCATCTCTACTGCTTGATCCTGTGTATATGGGCTCGTGGGGGAGACTGGAGTCTATCACAGGACACTTAGGACACCAGACTGTTTTCTGTAGGTAGCACAAAAAAAAAAAGTGCTACCTTAGTCTCTGTACAACCGACTAAAGACCTTAAACATTTGGGTTAAAGATCTCCCTAACTGTGCTCGACTGATGGTACGTAGTAACCAGTGTAAGGCTATATCAAAGATGGAAACTTCAAAGCAATGATGCCAAACTTCAAGAGCATCCACCAGATGCCCAAATGTAAATAAAATGTAGGGCACAAGGCAGGGCACTGCAGGGCACACACACACACACACACACACACACACTACAGGAGATTTGGGAACACCAGTCAGACTCGTCTGCACCCTGAGAGAACCCACCAAGCACGGGGAGAACATGCAAACTCCATGCACACAGACCCCGAGGCAGCTGGAAGGCGTTGCGAGGCGACAGTGCTATCCGCTAAGCCATCGTGCCGCCTTTAACTTTCTCTTAAGAGAGAGAGAGAGAGAGAGAAAAAGACAGTACAGCTTGTCATGTTACTGGAAAAATGCAAATCATCTTTCCTGAAGATGTCAGAATACATCCTGAGTGTTACAGAGAGCTGACCGTGGAGGTTCCGTCCGTAAACATTAATTAACTTGAAGAAAACCTTACCACAATACGTGATCTTTTGATATCAGTCACACTACAGTATTGATACTGATTTAATTTAATTTTTTTTTTATGGTATATATTCAATACAAAAAAAATGTGTGTTGGCCAAAGAAGCTACTTCTGAAGTTTATGCAACATGGAAGTGACCAATCTCGCTTCCCTAAATATTTCAGGTTGCTGACTTCAGCCCTTTTGGAGAGATTATTTTATATGAGCACCAAAAATGACAATTTTTAGTGTTTTACTGTCTCGCTTTAAACAATAATCATTAAAATGCAAATAATTTATATTTCTTTATGAGTATTGATTTTAAAATTGGTGTCAACTTCTACAAGCATATGACCTGTAAAAACTGGTGCTTAAATAAAAAAATAAAAAAATAGCTTAAAAAATAGCTTAATAATCAAAAAAAAAATCTGTAGTGTCTGTAACCATGTAAAATTCATGTTGCAATATCTTAACAATTTTGAATTTTAGAATAATAATTTTTTTTGATAAATTAACTTTTTCACCCATAGGTGAGACACTTATTAGCACCAGCACCATGTTTTGGCCGAGTATACATCCATACAATTAGGAACCTCTGTAGTCCAACTAGGGACCGTGGAGGCCGAATGGTGATAACCATTGTGTTTCTTCACATTTTTATGACCGTGGTGGGCTCTCTGGTCAACATTCTCTCACGCAAAAAAACTATTAGTTTAATCTGCATGTCTTTGGACTGTGAGAGGAAACGGGAGTACCGGAGAAAACCCACCAAGCACGGTGCACACACACACAGACCCTGAGGTGGGAAACTGGAGCATGAAGGTGCGAGGCGACCGGTAGAGGCGACTGGTAGAGGCGAGCGGTAGAGGCGACTGGTAGCGGCGAGCGGTAGAGGCGACTGGTAGCGGCGAGCGGTAGCGGGGACTGGTAGCGGCGACTCTACCAGGGTGCAGTTTGTAGCAAAGCTTCACACTGTATTGTAAAAAAAAATCTAATTCACCCACATCACAAAGTGTATAAGAAATCAAGAATAA
Source organism: Clarias gariepinus (assembly GCF_024256425.1). NCBI lineage: Eukaryota > Metazoa > Chordata > Actinopteri > Siluriformes > Clariidae > Clarias > Clarias gariepinus. The sequence continues at coordinate 38,318,275 of NC_071103.1, forward strand.
GCTTTTATTATACTTATGGCTCATGTAAGCGTAAGTTTGACACTTATAGATGTTACTCAACACGACCAGTGTGACACACACACACACACACACACACACACACACACACACACACACACTAATGCAACAGAAATTGTGAAGTGAAATCTCAAGATAGAAGTCACAAGAAAAGGTGACTGGAGTGTATGTTGTGTGTGTGGTGTGACAGACCTCATCACAGAGGGCTATGAAAGTTCAGCTCTGTGTGTATGTGTGTGTGTGTGTGTGTGTGTGTGTGTGAGATGGGTTCTGTAGGGTTCCGTTTTTTATTGAAAACACACCATCTGTAGAGGATTATATACCCGACACATACTGGGACACACACACACACACACACACACACACACACAGAAATAGTTTAATTAACCCAGTAATTAATAATAAAAATATAATAAGTGGAATGTAGAGTGTTAATGTTTGCTGTTGAGGTTTTAATGTGAATCAGTGAATCCCATCGTTAGAGAGTTTGTAAGAAAGTATCAATTGTATCAATATTATAAAATGACAGAAAGCAAAGATCAAAGGAAAAATAGCAATTGATTGCTGCAATGGTTACATTTTTAAAGGCCAGGGTTCATAGAAAAAAATGTTTATGAGAAGTAAAAAGGATTTAAATTAAAACCTTTTTTCAAATATTGTAGCCTTAAATTATTTTCTTCAAACAAACAAATAAACAAATACTCTCAGAGTTAATGTGGGAAAACATAAATAAACAAAAATAAACAAATACTTCCAGGGTTAATGTGAGAAAACAAACACATCCTGACATGTTACAAAGCTCTTACACTGGAGACTCCTTCCATAAATATTAAATATTAAATTATTAAAATTTCCTAGCATGCTATCTCTCTGTAGTAATTTAGCCCAGCTTCGTCAGCTATCATGTGCAAATTGAAGAATTAAACATTCAATTGAACAAAAAACGAAATCAATTAAAAAAAGCCCAGTTGACTTTATTTCATTTGGCTACAGTCTGAACAGAAACTGCCTGGATGCCTGGAGATCACAGTGATATCTTTTCTCTATGAGCTTGATTCTCCATCTAACAATTTAATAGATTTTAATCCATCTGATAAAATTATGCATGGGGGAGGAGCTTCAAAAAAGGGGGTGGTGTAAAGGGGGAGAGGCTGAAAGTGGCAGGCAGCTTAGGCTATAGATAGAAATGTTAAAAATGAAATGAATAAATCCAGACGTGGTGTTCAGACGGTGTGGAGGAAACAGTTCCATAATGGGAGGCCGAGACGCACGTTTAAACACTCACGTTAAATATTCATGAGCTCCGCAGGCAGCCATTTTATCATCACGTCGTTAAGGCGGACAGGCGGCGTTTACTCGGGGGACGCAAAACAAAGAGAGGAACGAAAAAGAGACCAGGAGGGTTTAAAAAACAGAACAAAACAAAAAAAGCAAACAAGGTTGTTTCAGTAAATATTAATCATTTAAATTAAGCATGTTAAAAATATACTATAGTATAATATCTAAAACAACCCATCAAAATAGGAAAAAACAACAACACAAAATTAAATATGATATTATTTTTAGAAATGTCTTTCTTAAATTTAGACTTTGCTTACTGTCAATAAACACATAGTTAATGATATTAGGAGTAATAATGTGCTGAACCAAACCAAACATTACAACATTACTAATTCTCTATGCAAAAAAAAACAACCAAACCAATAAAACAGAACAAAAAAACTACAAATTTAAATATATTATTTCCAGAATTTTATTTCTCAAATTTAGACTTTGTAATAATGCGTTAAACCAAATATTCCTAACGTCACTCATTTTCTCTGTGCATCTCTCTTCATTAAGATCCTCCAGAGATTAAAGACCTTATCATAAATAAATAACTAGTTTTAATAAACAGGCTGGGATTGTCTCATGTCTCCCGTCTGCTTGTTACACCCCACGTCCTCTTTGTGCTCGTTAGATGCTGAATTGATACGGCCGGTTCTTGCACCTTGCATTTCCTCTCCAAAAATGTTCAATATTAGCTCTGTGTTCAATATTATAAAAAGAGGAGACGATCTAATAAACCCTTGTGAGATAATATAGAAATATGATTGTAGTTTAATAGCAAAAATAATCTGAAGATACTTTTTTTATGCTGCTCTACATGATGTTGATTTCAAGCTAATAAAACCTTGCTACGAGTAAAATATTGATATTTGTATTGAATAACGCTCGTACAGGTTTATCAGCACTACTGTAACAGTGATGAAACTGTTCCTCAGTCACCAGAAGCTGATTATTGATGTACAGATTGTTCTGCCATTTTTAACTTTTCCTTGTTGTTTATTTATTTTTGTAACATTATATAAACCTGTAATCATTTTACACAGGAACCTTATTAGCCCCGCTCACTCTTAGTATAGGGATGGTCTGGTCGGGGTTTAGATGAAACATGAGCGGATGCTGTGAGGCGAAATCCCTGAAGGCTGCTCGACCATGGCTCTGATTTAGGACACAGCTGTTTCCTCTTCACTCGTAGCTTTTCAGTTCACAGTGATTCAGGTGTTACTGTGGATACTCCATGTTGTGCACGGGTACACACACACACACACGACTTTTTAGTAAAAATCTATTTGTAAACTTTTATGCTAAAAAAAAAAATGCAAAAAAATCAAGAGGCGAAACTAGTACACACAGGTAGCCTTTCATTGTTTTTGGAAAGAACATTACCAAAAGATCGAATGACACAAATGAGAAAGAAAAAACGGAGTTAGCTAGAATTTACACCTGACACTGCAGTTATGTGACACATTTCCAAATTATAAGGGTTTTACCATCCTGTCCACACCTCCTGTGCCATGTAAGCTTACTGGTAGAGGTAACGTAACGCACTGTAGGTGTGAGTGTTTTGCATTTGTTTCTATTTAAAAATTCAAATATGTGAGAAAAGATTATAATTGGAAAAACTTCATTTTCCATTCTGTTGCACTGACCAGTCGTATGCACGAGGGTCACATAGGTAAAGCACAGATTCATAAGATCACACGTTTTTCTGGTTGTTGAAGGTTATTTTGTGACTAATAATAATAATAATAATAATAATAGTAATTATAATAACATAATACCTATATTTCGTTAAACAGCACCATGATATGCACATTTTAAAAGTAATAATAACTAAACACTATTTAAGTAAAATAAGCACTATTTAAAGGTACCATAGCTAGTACTATGTGAGCATGTCATATAGGACAGGTCGGCTCTTTTGAATCGATTTTAGTGTAAATATTACAAAAACTGATTATAAATGTCTGATGTATAAATGTCTACGTGACATATCCAAATCTCAAAGGCATATTTTGATGTCAGAAACCCTGCTGTCAACACACACCTTTTTAGTTTTAGTGTTTATTTTCTTTACTCGGTTATTTGCCAATGCTGTGTTGCCAACATATTTAAGTATTTTAAGGAATATTCTTACTGTTTTTTTTTTAAAGAAGAGCCAGTGTGTGCAGCGCTGCAATCCCTCCCCATTCCAGTAAAAAGCTTGACCAATAACATTCTTTTTTTCCCTGTTCAAGTGGAAAGTTCTTGACTAGTTCAACTCTTATTCAGATAACTACAGGTTTACAAAAAGTTATCGACAAATCATATTCATTTCAGTAGAAAGTTTAACCGTTTACATTCATTTTAGTAGAAAGTTTAACCAATCACATTCATTTTAGTAGAAAGTTTAACCAATCACATTCATTTTAGTAGAAAGTTTAACCAATCACATTCATTTTAGTAGAAAGTTTAACCGTTTACATTCATTTTAGTAGAAAGTTTAACCAATCACATTTATTTTAGTAGAAAGTTTAACCAATCACATTCATTTTAGTAGAAAGTTTAACCAATCACATTCATTTTAGTAGAAAGTTTAACCGTTTACATTCATTTTAGTAGAAAGTTTAATCAATCACATTTATTTTAGTAGAAAGTTTAACCAATCACATTCATTTTAGTAGAAAGTTTAACTGTTTACATTCATTTTAGTAGAAAGTTTAACCAATCACATTCATTTTAGTAGAAAGTTTAATCAATCACATTTATTTTAGTAGAAAGTTTAACCAATCACATTCATTTTAGTAGAAAGTTTAACCGTTTACATTCATTTTAGTAGAAAGTTTGACCAATCACATTCATTTTAGTAGAAAGTTTAATCAATCACTAGGGATGCACCGAAATTTCGGCCGGCGAAAAATTTCGGCCGAAATAGCATTATCGGTTTCGGCCGAAACGTAAGAAAGTGCCGAAAATAAAAGCCGAAATTGTCGCCACGCCTCTCCCATCCTCCCGTCTCGTTCGCGCTGTCATTACGCATCAAACACGGAGTATGTCGGCGGTTTGGAAGCACTTCAAAGTACTTCAGATGAAGACAGCAAAGTTGCAATAATTTTAATTCATTTGTAGTTTTTTTTAATACAAACAAAAAGAAAATATTTTAAACATGTTTTTTGATGAAGCCATTTTCGGTTTCGGTATCGGTTTTCGGCCAAGTGCATCCAAAAATTTCGGTTTCGTTTTCGGCCCAGAATTTTTTTTTCGGTGCATCCCTATCAATCACATTTATTTTAGTAGAAAGTTTAACCAATCACATTCATTTTAGTAGAAAGTTTGACCGTTTGCATTCATTTTAGTAGAAAGTTTGACCAATCACATTCATTTTAGTAGAAAGTTTGACCAATCACATTCATTTTAGGAGAAAGTTTGACCAATCACATTCATTTTAGTAGAAAGTTTAACCAATCACATTTATTTTAGTAGAAAGTTTAACCAATCACATTCATTTTAGTAGAAAGTTTAACCAATCACATTCATTTTAGTAGAATGTTTGACCAATCACATTTATTTTAGTAGAAAGTTTGACCAATCACATTCATTTTAGTAGAAAGTTTAACCAATCACATTCATTTTAGTAGAAAGTTTGACCAATCACATTCATTTAATAGAAAGTTTAACCAATAACATTCATTTTAGTAGAAAGTTTGACCGTTTACATTCATTTAAGTAGAAAGTTTGACCAATCCAACCTATTGCTATATAACAACTGACCAGTCCCATCAGTTTCAGTACAATGTTTAATCAATTCCCAGTCTGGTAATTTTTTTTACTAGTCATGCATTGAAAAGCTCTTGACCAATTCCCTAGACGTCCACAGACAGTTTGACCAAACCCACCCATTTTCCTTGAAGAAACCATCGATCTTGCCTATTCCACCCTGAGTTGTTATGATAAAGTTTATGAGTTGTTATGATGAAGTTTGCCAATCTATTCTTGTTCCAGGAGAAAGTTTAATAAATCCCATTTGCTACAATGGAAACTTTAAACAGTCCTGTCTGCTCCCATAGAAATCGTGATCAATCTCTTCTTGTTCCAGCACCAAGTTTAATCACATTTGCACATGCAGAACACTTGGCGGATCTCCCTGGCTCCTGTTGAATATTTGCCCAATTCTCCTTATTCTAGTAGACATTTTAACAAATCGTGTCCACCCTCATGAACAGTTTAGCCAGTTCCGCCCGTTCCTGTAAAAAGTTGAGCAATAAACTTTTTTCCCATTTGACCAAACTTTCTGCAGGACTGGGTGCGGTCGGTCTCATGTACAATGAGAGAAGTAAAATAAACACCATCTAAAGGTACCGTTGCTAGTACCATATGAGCGTGAGTACCATATGGACATGACATGGCTGTATTGAATCGATTCTAGTCTAAATATTGAGAAAACTTGAGAAACTGATTATAAACGCCTGTGTATTTGTCATCTTGGAGACTCCAAAGATAGATAAACACCCTCAAAGGTCTCATTTCCATAAGAGCGGCTAACAAAATACAATAATTTGTCAGCAATATCGCCCACTGAATGCTAGTTTCTGGTAATTGAGAGTCATGCGGCGTGTAAACATTCAGTTCAGAGTGCAGCGGGGCCTCGTGAGAGTTCTTCTTATGAAAGTGTGTGTGGTTTCTTCTCTATCGCAACTGTGTGGCTGCAAAGTGAAAGCAATGGCAGCAGGTGCGGAAACCGTGTCAAAAACTGAGCTGTTGTTCGAAAAGTAACCGAGCTTCATTAAAACCAAAAAAAATACAAATTAAAAGATAAATGTGCAAATGTTGAACACAGTTAAAGTGTTACCATGCTTTTATTTTTTGCTTCTACAGATATTAAAATTACATGCATGCATGCGTGTGTGTGTGTGTGTGTGTGTGTGTGTGTGTTGGGGGGCGGGTTGTTGGGGGCTACAGTGATTAGAGGAACGTTAGCTGTAGTAGGGGGTAAGACACTCTGCACGACATGATCGGACGCACTGTTTCCGAGCAGCCACGCCCAGGAAATGAGGAAATGGGATGGAGGAAGGAAGTGAAACCAAGCAGACATTGTCATTTAATTCACTGTGTTACTTTCGAAATGGGGTTTAAACATGCTTAACTTTACGCCAGTGACAAAGTGATAGCCTTAGATAACATTTCTGTTCTTTTAAGGGACACTAAAACCAAACACATTGGAAAGTTTGTGTATTTATTTTAAGGACAAAGTAAAAAATGTATTAAGATATAAAAACAGTAATTATGACAGCACGGTAATGTCTCGGGCAATAATAGGTCCCAAAGCTCGTACGGGTTCATATATATGAGAGAGAATCTCGCACTCTTCGCTCCCTCTCAGCTCTGCGTCTCTTTACGCCCACTGTCCGTTTGACCACCGCGCGCCGTGAGGTTTTAGTCACACCGACCCTCGTCTTTGGAACTCCCTCCCAGAAAGCATCAGGTTTAAAGCATATGTTTATAGACGTGCTTATCCAACAAGATATCATGCATATACAGTATATATATTACTTGTGAAAGCTACTGATTTATTATGTCATGTATTTATTCATTCATTCATTTATTCATAAATTTATTGTTTGCAGTTGTTACTGTTAATGTTTTTTTCTTTCCTTTTATGTACGATAACTTTGAGTGCTAGAAAGGCGTTCATAAATAAGAATACAGTGTGTTTATCGTTATTATTATTATTATTATTATTATTATTATTATTAAAGTCTAATTTATTCATAAAGCACATTTAAAAACAATGCACTAAAAGTGCTGTACAATCCCAAAATAGCTGCAGATAACAATAAACAGACTATATAATAAAAATACAAATAAAATCCATATAAAACAATAAAACAATGAGAAATCTTAGATGTTCCACTGAGTGTGTTAAATAAAATAAGCAATGTACGTCAATATATACATACATAAATAAATAAAGATGGCATAGTGGTTAACACTGCACATTATAATTTTTTGTAAATTTCATCAATGTACAGACACGCCCACTTTACAGTTTTATTATATGTACAGATCGGGAACATACAGTAGCTTTAAATGCTGTTTAAATATAAACTTTATTTGTGCAAGCCTGAGAGACAAAGTCACAGCGAGTTAATAGGACTCTGTAGTTGTTCATATTCCTAGTTGTAATTATCATTAATAATGATTCGTCATGTTTTTGCTTCGTCAGACAGTGAAAAGAAACTATGGTCAGGTGGGAACAAATATTTGTGAGCTGGGAACTGAGAAACTTCACCCCACAGACACTATAGGAATCGTCAGAAGAATCGTTCGAGGCAGATATCTGAATTATAGTGTTGTCACTCAAACACACGTAGCTTGTTGCCCGCTTGTGCCAGTGCATGAAGGTTCAGAGGTGATCTCGAGCATCTGCAGCAGCGATAATTCCCATGCATGGAAGAAAAGAAACACAACCCCTCTCCAGCCACAAACATGGCCACAAACCATCACTGCGCTTTTCAACAGATGCCAAAATAGTCTCATAAACCTGGCTTAAATATCAAACACAAATCCCTCCGCACAACAGCTCACCGTTTACAGTTATGACAAGGAGTGAAATATATGTCCCGACTCATCCCTCCTGATATCACGTCTGGCTAAACGGTTACATCTGACAGCGCTAAGGGTTCTGCTTTGCTTCTCTTTATCTCGCTGTAAATCAATGATGATTTATGTATAAAAACAAAGCAGCGTTGCTCATTTAACACGGTGACGCATTGAAATGAAAACAATCGGCTGAAAGTGAAATTCAAGATAGAACCGAAACCAGATTTGCTGAATTATTATATTTTTTCTAGCCATAGTTATAATTATTGTTTATTATTATTATTATTATTATTATTATTATTTTATTTATAGATTTTTTTGCTTTGAATGAAAATGAAGTGAAACATGGCACAAAGAAAGTTGTAAAATGATCACTCATTAAAAATATTTTGAACAGCAAAGAAAATGTAATGCATCAGATTAGCATATATACATATTAGCATATATATAAAATCATGAATATATTATATGTGTTCCTAATAATCCTTTGGGATAATATGCATGATATATTTTTTTTATTTTAGTGATTTTATTTTTCTTGCTGGGATTTTTTTTTTAAGTATAGGGGTTTGTAAGACTGTATTTTGCATTGTATCTTGGGTTTATTTAAATAATGATAATGATAAATAACCTTTAGTATAAATTTGTAGCACTTTTATTACATCATTCTGTTGGCTGTCAATATTAACGTAATAATGCATGTGATTAATCTAGAAATTTTAACATGACTTATTTTTTAACACAAATATAACCGACTTTGACCCTACTGGCTTCCCATAATTGCAGCCTGTTTGTAATAAGACGACTGAGGGAAGATCACCAGGTCTGCTGAAGGGCATGTTTCATTAGAAAATAATTCTGGATGAAAGTTTGAATAAAACCATCCCTTAAGGGGAACTATTTTTACAAGAATACATTAACTGTAAGATGTGGGAGCGTTGGCTCAGGTGGCTCAGGTGGCTCTAGGTTGTTAATTTTTGGATCTGAGGATCCAGGTTCGAGCCCCGTCATTGGTGGGTTGTCACACCTCTGTTCTACCCAGCCACAGCATGCAGTCTTGTCCAATTCAAGAGATTTTAATAACTATCTGTTAAACGATAATGTTTGAGATATTTTAAAACTGCACAATCTGATTCCTCCGACCGGTTTTATTTTAGCGATTTTATTTTTCTTGCTGGGATTTTTTTTTAAGTATAGGGGTTTGTAAGACTGTATTTTGCATTGTATCTTGCGTTTATTTAGATAATGATAAATAACCTTTAGTATAAATTTGTAGCACTTTTATTACATCATTCTGTTGGCTGTCAATATTAACGTAATAACGCATGTGATTAATCTAGAAATTTGCCGAAATTTGCCGGTTTGTCATGTATTTCTTTATTTTAAAAATGCACGTTTATAATATAAGTAAATCTGATTATTTAAAATAGTGATTTTATATATATATATATATATATATATATGTGTGTGTGTGTGTGTGTGTGTGTGTGTGTGTGTGTTTTGCTCCGGTGCTGCTAAAGGTTTTTATGTTATTTGTGAAGAGAGCCTCAGTTCGTACAGTCATCTTGAAACAAAGTTGTCTTGAGCCATACTGTATTTCAGTACTTATTTTTTTTTAACACCTTTTTGCTAACTTCCCCTAATCGTACATATCATGCATCACCTACACAGTGAAGCGAGTTTTTGTTTCCAGGTTACTAGCTAACAACTGTACGCTGTTATTTAATTACAGGTTTAAATAAACACCGCTGCAAATGAACTTATCTACACTGAGCTCGATTCTGCATCCTGTTTCCATTGTTCTAAACACTCTGCCATGTCTTGGGCTTTGTTGAGGTGTTTAGTGCCGCACTCAGAATGGCTGCTGTGGTTTCTGATACTGACTGATATACAGTTCTGTACAGTATAAACAATCAAAAACGATGCTTCCAGACAGACAGACACAGTGCATCACTCCATTGTGCATCACGTCCTGTAGAGCTCAGAACATAACGGGACATGTCGGGATCAGGCTCAGGTAGGAGGTGTGGCCTGAAGCTTGAAGGTGGAGTCAGTTGATAAAATATTTTGAAAATAATTGTGAAATATTTTGCTTATACAGTATTCAGTGCACATTTGGCAGATGTCCTTATCCAGAGCGACTTACATTTTTATCTCATTACACATGTGAGCAGTTAAGGGGTTAAGGGCCGCGCTCAAGGGCCCAACTGATTAGCAGAAATGAGTTGATCTGTCGCCACATGATCTAAATATACATACCTGTAAGTATGCATAAATCCATGATCATACCATGTCTGTAGGGTTAGGGTTTGGTCTTTGTCTATCTGTATAGCTGGATAAACTCCCCATGACGTCAGAGCAGTTTGGGGCCTCAAGTGTGGAAGCTCTGATGGTTGGAACGCGCCTACTTAAGTCAGTTACCGCAAGCTAGCTAGCTTTGGTGAAGTTCAACTGTGGGAGACTGGCTGTTGGTTGGAAAACGCCTACTTATCTCAGTTACCACAAGCTAGTTAGCTTAGATTTAGTTTAGCTAAAACTCTGGGGTGGTTATATGCTAAGGTTATATGCTTTGCATTTGATTCGTCATCCGAAACCTACATGCCGTCCCGTGTCAACTCCTACATTTCTTGTGGTAACAACAATTCCAGTTGGTTGGTTAGCTGAAGTGATGCATGGGGGCAGTTAACGGTTTAACGCCTGCAATACAGCCGTCATGAACGAGAAATCTAGCTAGTGCAAGTTCGGTCCCAGAGAGCCGCACATTTCAGCTCCAACTCTGAAAAAGAACTCACCTGCCTGTAGCCTTTAGTAATCCTGAAGACCTCGATTAGCTTGTTCAGGTTGGACAAAAGTTGGACTTTTTTGACATTGGCTCTATTAGGATTAACTCTCTTTTGGAGCCATTGGTCACTGTAGTTGCCGTCCTAGTGGTGCTTGGAGGAACTGCACATTTTGGCACTTCTTCTTCTTCTTCTTCTTCAATGGACTCATATTTCAGAATCAAAGCATTATGAGCTAATCAGAGCACGAACAGGACGATATCATGGAAAAGCGTTAATCAGGAAATATGTTAAATTATAAAGATCTCTCAGAAAACAATAATCCTGAGACTCTGTAAATGAGTGAAGTGACAAACGCTTTAAAGTTCATGTTGGAGGCTTGTTGGAAAAAGGATTCTCTGTGGAGGTGTGTTTCATCGCCCCCAGAACACCACCCTCGTAATGATTTCGGGAGTTCCTGACATCACATTGAGACTTACCCTTTGGGTTCTTTCTCTGTATGTGTGTGAGTGTGTGTGATTATTTTAGTCTGCAGTTTGCACTATGTTAAATTGGTGGCTAAGCTTCGTGAGGAAACATCTTGATCTTGGTTGTTTCCACGCAGAAATCTGAATAAAAATCGTAAACCTAAAATGAAAAAAAAAAAAAAAAAAAAAAAGAAGCCTGGTTTCATGTTGGTGAAGCACCCTTGCAGCGCATGCAGAGAGGCGAATCACCGCTATATCACCCTCTCTCTCTCTCTATATATATATATATCTCTATCTCTCTCTCCTATCCTCTCCCCCTCCCCACTTCCCCTCCCCCTCCCCACCTGCACCTCCTGCGGTGAATCACCGTCTATATCTGTAGAGACAGGATGTAAGTCAGGTTTGTGCGCTGTGTGTATAAATATGTGTGTGTGTGTGTGTGTGTGTGTGTGTATACCTACCTGTTCATTTCCTCATTTTTTTTTTGTCCATCAGATGTTAATCAGTTATAATCAGATATAGTAGCACTAATGGAGATTATTACCATGGTAATACATCCTTATTATAAATATTTATAATAATAATAATAATAATAATTATAATAATGATAATATTATAAAAAATGCACTAGAGTAACATTAGTCAGAGGGAAGTCAGAAATCAAGTCAGTTTTATACAAGATCCAGTTAAAATACACAGTATGACGTTAAGTCCATAGATTATATTGTAAATCATGTAACTACTTCACTTCATTACCAAAGAATTGTCTTTACTTTGAAGATTTGTTTGCTGCATTATCCAGCCTACAGTATGTTTGAACACCTTCTAACTCCATGAACTTTCCTGATTTTAATTTATCTTTGAATACACAATAATCTCCTTTGAACAGTTGATATTGAGATGTTTATCTGCTACTTCTGCTCTGTAAAGCTTCATAGAGAGTTGAGATCATGGTTCTATTAAACTATTCTCTCTCTCTTTGTTTTTTTCTCTCCAAATGAAAAAAAATTATTGCACTTAAGAAAAAAAAGTGTTGTCTGCACAGGACTTACTCTCTTTTATTAAAATAAAAGTCACCTTTTTTATGTAAATAAATGTAAAAGTTAATGCACATGAATAGAAAATTACTCTCTGTGTAACTGCTCGAATCAACATGGTTAGCATGTTTAGCTCCACCTCCTTCATGTGAGTGACAGCGGAACGACGTAAATGAGGGAGAGCGATGGGGAGTGATTGAGTTGTATAGCCTGATTGGTAATTAATAGTTTTTTTTTTTTTTTGTTACACTGTTTGAGTGAAACCAGTGACCTGGTCTGACCCAGCAATCCGGTTATCACTGTCGCCTTGCACCTCCAGGGTCCAGGTTCGATTCCCAACTTTGTGCGAAATGAGTTTGCATATTCTCCCTGTGCTTGGTGGGTTTCCCCCGGGTACTGCGGTTTCTTTCCACAGTCCAAAGACATGCAGGTTAGGCTAATTAGCGTTCCAAGTGTTGCCCGTAGTGTTTGTGTGTGTGTGTGTGTGTGTGTGTGTGTATGGGTGTGTGCCTTGGATTGTCACCCTGTCCAGGGTGTACCCTGCCTCCTGCCTCCTGGGATAGGTACCAGGTCCCCGCGACCATGAATACAGAATAAAGCCGTATAGAAGATGAGCGAGTGAGAGATTATTAACATATGCACTAAGATATTTGCACATTTTTATTAATCAATAATCAAACAGGAGATTTTCAATTGGTGAAACTCTTTAAAATTAAGGAATGGATTGATTATTGATTAATCATTAAAATCTCTAATATGAACAAATATTTATACTTTGCACTCTATACTGTTTTACTTCGTTTTTTTTAAATAAGTGATTGTTAGTTCAATCAATTCTACACATATTAGTTTTAGCTTATGCACAGCACTGTATATGAGTGACGTGTGTTTTGTCTTTGCAGTGGCACGCCCTTTAAATTCACGCTTCTTCATGTAGTTTTACACTGAAAGCATTTTCGGGAACGGCGTCAAGTTTTGGTTAAGCAGCTACAGCTTTGTGCTACTTTTTGCTTCAGGTTTATGAAGTTAGAATCGGAAAATATTAGACAATGTTAGTTTAACCGCGGACGTACATGTGGTCAGACGACGTGTGTACACGTGTTACAAGCCATAAATGCTGCAAAGGGTATTTTTAATTCTCTACATAAATATAGTATTAAAACCACGTCATTTCATCAACGTTGGAGAAAACGTCCTCGTCCTGATATTGTGTTTTGGGTCGACAAAGTTGCAACCCTATTTCTAATTACTATCCAACAGCGTCAAACAATCTTGTTTGAACTACTGGAGCCTTATTTTTCCACTCGAACCCGTCATACCATCTCTCATTAGAGAGAGATCAAGGGTTTCGTTTTGGTCAGTATCCCAGGAGATAATTGTATACCCTTATGCAGAGCAACTACTCCTCCCTTTTACTGTTTATGTGAAATACTGTATATAAAATGGCACCAACACCTTCACCACGGTCACTGAGGTCGCACATGCGTGTACATTCTACTGTTACTGTCCTGTGCATATACAGCTTAATGCTAATTCTCACTGTGTGTGTGTGTGTGTAGTATCAGATACAACAATATCCCGACTCCTCTATGACAAAAGGGTCATTGTATTGATCTCCTAAAGTGCACGCACACACACACGCACACACACACACACACACACACACACACACACACACACACACACACATAGCCCTACCAATATGCAGCATTGTTACATAAGCATGTTCTCGATCCGTCTAACATTTTTATTTTAGATGGAAAGAGAAACACAGGGTGGTTTATAATCCGTCTCCTTGTCTTGTTAGACGGCTCTTACAATAACCCGTCCTGCCTCTCTTTACTTATAGACTCAATAGACATGGCTCAGAGCTCGGACATGCTTCAGTGACTTTAGTGACTTTCTGTTCTGCTTCATATCGGGTGGTTTAGTGCTTCAGTGTTATCTCATTTAAAATGCATTGGTTTTGTTCTGCTCTACTTCTGCTACACATCTCACTCATGCATAGACTGGAAATGTAGATAATTTTACCTTACGAAGTGTTAATGTGATGTGTAAATGCATAATGTATCCCGTGTAGCATTATTTCATGCAGTGTGAAAGTCAGCAGCAGTGTCTGTGTGAGTGTGTGTGTGTGTGAGCATGTTCAAGAAATGCGTTTAACATTTTTTTTTGTCGTGAATGATGAGGAGGTTTTTCTAAATCAGGCGGTAATGTCTCAAAACAAGTAAAATGTCTTAAAATAAGTGTACTTTCATACTAGACCACAAAGTTTGATTTGGTTGTGTAATGTGAACGTGCTGTCTCATGCCTGGGCACGGATCAGCATGAACTCCAGCATGGCACGGAGTGCTCGGGCATGGATAAATTTAGTTCAATCTACTGACCTATACAGGACTGAGTCGCTCTTTTTCCTCAAATATCGATAATGTTAGGCATAGCTTGAGGGTTTAAATCCTCTTCTTCTTTTTGTGTTTATTGCTGGTTTGCAAACCTGCTGCTGTATCAGGGAGTATCCTGGATTTTGGATATAGTTACTATTTAATCTCCCTCTGCAAACTATTTTAAGTGGAGCAGAAAATGCAAAAGCTATCTCAGTTCATACATTTAGCATGGACAACCATCAAATGTCTCGAGATATGAGACAGCTAAAAAACAAAACAAAACAAAACTATAACACACTCACTAACTGCCCACATGCATTTTTCTTCCCCAAGCTGGTTAAATCTAAATCACCCTCATGTCACTTAATATAGGAAATCTCTCAACTAAGATAAGATAAGATAAAACTTTATTAATCCCGGAGGAAATTCTTGTGCTAAAAGCAAGGAGACTAATAGAATCTACAATTAAGCAATGAAGTAATTAATAAAGTAAGATAAAAATAAAATATTCACATAGTAGTCATAAGATAAATAAAAGTAGAATGCAACGACCAGTGCGATAAGAATAGCAGAACCAGCTTCTGATGTAAAATTGTACATAACAACAGTGACAAGCAATATTGCACATGTTATTGCTGAGTGATATTGCACAAGATCTAATGCACATCCTGTTAAAACAAATGCACATCATTAGCACCACATATTGTAAATTATGTATACATTTTATAATTAAGGGTATAATGCGTCTTAATGTTAATAATGGTGACTGGGGACAGGTACAGTATATAAATAAAACTAAATAGTGTAGAACAAACACGAGACACACTACAGTATCTCTACACACAGGTTGAAAAGATTGATTAAATGTTTTTTATACCTTAGAATGTTGAAAATACAAATACAAAAAGTAATTGTTCAATATGTTAAATATGCAATAATCAAAATGTAAATCATTGTCATTTTCGAGTCTATTCAATCCTATAGCAATATGTTTATTGTATGATTTATTTTACGCAGCTATAATTCTTACAAGCTTTGAAGTATTAAAAACTATTTATCTTATATAAGCCACATTTTTGTGTGACTTGGGTTGTTTGATTGTTTTGTTTAAACATAATGCCTTATACAAAGTGATAATCTTTTTCTTTCCCTGACGATCTTCTGCTCCACACTCCAGTCCAGTAGGTGGCAGGTGTACACTAACCCCCACAAACCCAAAAAGAAGAAGAAGTAGGAAAAAAACAAAATATGCGAGCATTTGCGAAAGATGTAATATATTAGTAAGGATTTGGACTATTTAAAATATAACATTTGTTCAGATCTTAAGTAATTCATCTAAAAAGTGTAAATCGATTGTGGAACGAAAGCCTGCTAATTTGGTTAAAGAAACCAGCAAAGCTTGCATAATCGCTTAAATCGCACAGCTCTAATTCTACAGTTAAATGTAGCTTAAAGATATAGCATTTTCTTATATGAGCATTTTGAGTAAAATGTTTAAGCAATAATTTCAACGGTAATATTATTTAAAGAAAAGAAGAGTGAGAAATAGACTGATAGATTGTGAGAAAGAAAGAGAGAGCTGGATTAAATATTTGCCCTCTAGCTATAACCAAAGCATCCAATTTCGCACATTCTGTGCCACTCTATCTCTGATCGGAAGTGCGTTTCTCCAAACCAGCATCTCTCCTTTCTTCACCTTCATCAGCGACCGTTACCATGGTAATGGTAGGAAAGGTCATTCAGAGTGTGTGTGCCTGCGTGTGTAACATTGAGATAGTGTGTGAGGGGTGAAAGGCACTCAACCAAAGAGACCAAGTGTGACACTAGTGATCTAGCTTGATTGAGATTGCTGCCGATCACCGTGATATGAATGTGGTCATGCAAGGAAAAAATTAGCTGGCGATGGGACGCGGTTATGCAGGCAGCTTTTATTTATTCCTGTTAGCATAAGCACGGTTCCTTTGCATATAAACTCGTATTTACAAGTACAGTACATACACACTTGACTCACCATTTTAAGTGTCTATAGTGGACATGCTACTGTTAACAAGCCATGTTACTATTAGCAAATTTATTTTTTATTGGGAAATGTGCTATAATTAGCAAAAGCCATCACTATTAGCAAAACACTTAATTATTTATAAAACTACAATATTGTTAGTTAGCTGTCACTTTACTGTTAGCAAAACTTGTTACTATTAGCTACTAATAGTTTTTTGTTACTACTATAATGTTATTATTAGCAAAACACATTACTCAGCAAAACATGTTACTTCTAGCAAAACATTTAACTGTTAATAAAACACATTTGTCTACTATAAGCAGGCATGTTATTTTTAGCAATTTTACTGTTAGCAAAATCCAACTATTAGCAAAACATTTTACTATTAGCAAAACACCACTATTAGCTAAAAATGTTACTATTAGCAAAATCCCACTATTAGCAAAACATGTTACTGCTAGCCAAACACCACTATTAGCAAAACATGTTACTATTAGCAAAACATCACTATTAGCTAAACATGTTTCTATTAGCAAAACATCACTATTAGCTAAACATGTTACTATTAGCAAAACACCACTATTATCAAAATATGTTACTGCTAGCAAAACACCACTATTAGCTAAACATGTTACTATTAGCAAAACACCACTATTAGCTAAACATGTTACTATTTGCAAACCACCACTGTTAGCTAAACATGTTACTGCTATCCAAACACCACTATTAGCAAAACATGTTACTATTAGCAAAACACCACTATTAGCTAAACATGAAACTGTTGGCAAAACACCACTATTAGCTAAACATGTTACTTTTAGCAAAATACCACTATTATCAAAACATGTTACTGTTAGCAAAACACCACTATTAGCTAAACATGTTACTGTTAGCAAAACACCACTATTAGCTAAACATGTTACTGTTAGCAAAACACCACTATTAGCAAAACATGTTACTATTAGCAAAATACCACTATTATCAAAACATGTTACTGTTAGCAAAACACCACTATTAGCTAAACATGTTACTGTTAGCAAAACACCACTATTAGCTAAACATGTTACTGTTAGCAAAACACCACTATTAGCAAAACATGTTACTATTAGCAAAACACCACTATTAGCAAAACATGTTACTGTTAGCAAAACACCACCATTAGCTAAACATGTTACTGTTAGCAAAATACCACTATTATCAAAACATGTTACTGTTAGCAAAACACCACTATTAGCTAAACATGTTACTGTTAGCAAAACACCACTATTAGCTAAACATGTTACTGTTAGCAAAACACCACTATTAGCAAAACATGAAACTGTTGGCAAAACACCACTATTAGCAAAACATGTTACTATTAGCAAAACACCACTATTAGCAAAACATGTTACTGTTAGCAAAACACCACCATTAGCTAAAAATTTTACTGTTAGCAAAACACCACTATTAGCTAAACATGTTACTGTTAGCAAAACACCACTATTAGCAAAACATGTTACTATTAGCAAAACACCACTATTAGCAAACTATTTTACTGTTGGCAAAACACATTAGGCTACTATTAGCACATTATTATTTTTAGCAAAAAAATTACTGTTAGCAAAACACAACTACCAGCAAATAATTTTACTGTTAGCAAAACACCAGCACAGAGTCGAGACCTTAACCACGTTGGGAATCACGTTATGCAGTGCCGGTCCCATGCCTGGATGAAATAAGAGGTTTTAATATGTTGAAGCTAGCAAAGTTGTGATATGTTGTGTGTTATAGCTCAGTACAGGAAAAGTCTCTTCTGTGAGTCATGAATATTTAATGCTTGGGCTAATATTAGCTTTGTGGTAACAGGCTATCATTATTTTTTTTCTTTTACAAAAAGCTAACTGTCATTAGCAAGCTAGCAATTAGCATCACTGACATTCGGAGGCAGCCTTGTGAATATTTAACCTTTCAGGTCTGGATTAGATTGTGTTACTTTATCTTCCAGCCTTTGAAAGTTGGACATAGAGCAGAAGCAGTACTGTACTGTCCTGTGGTCAGCAGGGGACAGATGGGATTGAAACACTTCCTGTTCTGCAAAGAACACGCTGACGCTGAGCCAAACAGGTCTCCTGATTCGCAATGAGTCAGTGGACGTGTGGTGTTTGTTCTCTCTTTTTTCTTTTTGGCCTTTAAGTGGTGTGACCACTTGCCTCACACTGTTGCCCAAGCAACCACAAAGCAACAGAAAAGCATCAAACACGCAACTAACAGAACACAGCTATGAGTAAAAACTCTCCTTATTTCTCTATATAATGCCCTTCTACACTAATGCACTCATCGCAGTGTTTCACTAGTGGTTGGGTACCATCATGGTGGAATTTTATTTTTGTACACCAGAGCTATAATCGGACTTCCTGCTTCACATCTAAAACCCTGGCCTCCCAGGAACTCCAATAACGAGCCAATCATGGGGAAATGCCTAGGAGTGAGGTCAAGACTGTACGAAGGATTTGGCAATAACTCCCAGGCTAGTTCCTTGAATGTGTAAGTGGTGTTTGTGAATGAGTGTGTGTACAGTTTACACAGACAGGTGTATGTCTTCCGCCAGTTGCCGACAAGTTATCTGGCGATTTTTAAAAACAGGGGGTCCATTCGCTGAATGTTCACGGGAATCACTGCAGTGGGCTCCGAGTCACCTCGGGCAGGATCGTCATTCTCGGATGTAAGGCGTTTTTAAAAAAAAATAATTTTGCACTGTTCAAATATTTTACTGCGGCTAAGCGTCTCACCACCATACTGTGCATGAAGTCTTCTATAAATAGGTCTCGATATTGAATTTCAATTGTCTTTTTAACCCCTTCATTCACCAGAAATTTCATTGCAAGTCCAGGTTTGACTTGAACATTTCTTGCACAACGGATAAAAAGTATGACATAGTTTTTTTTTAATTATTATTAATAAATGAGAATTAAATGAATGCTGTAGCGTAAGAAGAAAGACACGGTGTTTTAAAAAAAAGTAAGTATTGGCAACTATGAGATTTAATGGAACTTTTGTTGATCAGTTCCTTCAGTTCGATTCCATACACATTAATTAAAATTATTTAGGTAAAACATACAAAACATACAAATGTCAAATTGTCTAAAATTTATGATTTTATTTACAGCTTTTGCATGAATTACTTTATGAGCTGTCAATGCAATGCAGTAGATGGGCAGAATTTTTTTTTATTGTTTTGTATGAGACATGACATTTGAACACTGAACAGCACAATTGTATAAAATTTCATTTAACATTCAACGTAAATTCTATACTTCTGATGCCGTAGGAAATATAGCTGTTTTGAGACAAGACAGGCAAAAAGTATTTATGAAGTTGAATAAAAAACGAATGGAGTTTCGCAATTCTTCTTTGCAATAAAAAATACAAATCGTCTTGACAGTTTACCCATGATTCATAGCACTCGTTTTGTTCTACCGCCCTGTTCTGGTGTTGATTATTTGCCCTGATTGGAAATACAAATGCTAAAAAAATGTTTTTAATAGAAGCCCCCTAGGCGTAACACAGCGTACACTACTCAGCGTTTGGTTTGTCTTTTTTTTTTCTCCAGAGAAGGAGAAGCACCCTCTCATGCAGAGGCAAGTCGTGTGGGCGTAGTGCGTAACACACAGCTGTTTCTGCTCACTCGTCATATTGCCCTGGCAGGACAGTCTGTGTTTCCTGACTTGAAAAAACATCTCCACCCTTGAAATCCCTGCACATTTCTCTTCTCTCATCTCTACTGCCCTGTTTCATATCATATACTCGGACACTCATGAGTCTGTTTATGCCATTTTCAATAACTTTGTCCATTTATGGACAATTTTACTTCATCAATTACACTTTCACTAATCGTCTAACTGTAATACAGTATCACTGCAATTACACCCATGTCTAGTTAGGAGAATGCAGACATTTTCAGACATTTGTGATGTTCTTTTTTTTTTTTAACCTGGGGTTGTTCAAGTTGAACATTGAGCTTTTCGAGTGGTATTTAAGAAGATGAAGGTTTTGTTTCGGATCTCCGGTCTTTTTGTAAATGGCAGTCTGGGCTTTTGCTTCCATTGAAATCTGCTGCATCAGGTGTGGAAGCTAAAAAGCTCTCAGGACAATGAAGGAGTAACCTGATCGATTTGACTTTCTTGACTTCAAGGAAAAGATTATTATAAATACATTATGAAAGACGCATCCTGTTCTGTGTTGCACCTTCACATACAAGAACGGCTCTTCTCTTTTTAGGTTTTCCTGCCATGCATGCAAAAAAATGCTTTTGATCAGCACTTGAGTGTTGAAAAAACAGCAAATGGATGAAACAAGTGCTCTCCGTTGTGCAAATCCGCATCACTTATGTGACGCATAGAATTTTAATTGATTTAAAAAAATGATGTACAAGTAAATTCAGATCATCAACTCAAAACATCCCAGAACCCCTCTCAGTTACAGACTCAAGTGTGAAAATTGCTTTAGATGTACAGACCCCATTCTCTTTACCCTTTCTTTTTTCTGCTTGTTTTCTTTTTTAATGCACTAATCAGAATGTAATTACAGATTATCAGTTTAAACACTGAAATGGCTGAGAGCACTATTTATACCAGACTCCACACATAAATAAATATTTAAATAAATATATGTATTTAAAACATTTAATGAGTATATTTTAATTTACTAAAAAAATGTCATGTCGACATGATCAGCATTCTTGAAACTCTAATCTCTATAGAAACAAAAAGGATTAGATATTGATTTGTTTTGCGACAACCAAATGCCATAAACTTGCATCAAAAAAAGTAAGTGTAAAATTGAAACCTAATATTTAAATTGTAAGTATGGGTATTTATGATAACTGTATTGAGCATAAGACTTTCCTCGCTACCTACTGTAAAAAATAAGATGAAATGTTGCACAGTGTTATGAAATAAAGATAAAGAGACTTTATTGCCGTTGTACTGATACAAAGAAATTTGTTTGATAACTCTCAGTGTATATATATATATACACTGTATAATATGTGCAGTGCAAACAGGATTGTCAGAAATAAGGAAATATTGCACTAATAATAATAATAATAATAATAATAATAATAGTCCTCATAATAAAACAATAATACAATGGCTCCTATCAAAATCATTAGTGTTAAATTTAACCATAATATTTATTTTTAAGTAAATACATTTTAAATAGTTATTTATATGTTATTTATATAATCATCAGATTTTCTTAAATAGTTGAACAAAATTACTATGAAATATTCCACAATTTCTTTTAAATGTTGCAGAATTTTTATTTTATGCCAAACTTTCATCTGATTAATCATTTGATCAATAATTTTGTAGTAAGATATAAGGTGTAGTTATCAAACTTTTAAACAAACAAAAATAAAAAGTAAGCTGATTATTTTTTTAATAAAGATAAAAAAATATGTTTTGTTTAAATATTTTGCTTTTAATTATGATTAAACTTTACGATGTTTGGTCATTGTAAAAAATATTTTATTCAGTGATTTGCATATTTCATATTATAATATATCCTTTTAAGTTATTGTTTTCTCTCCACATGTTACAGTAAAAGTCAGTAAAAGAGTCCCTATGGGAGGCTACAATTCTTGCTGTGCATTTAGTGAATAAATTGATCAGAAAGCTAATTGAATTAGCCTAAAGTGCGGCCAGTTCCTGTAGGAGGTCGTCTGCGTCGTTGCCGTTAAGTGAAGGACATTAACTAATAACCCTGGAAGCCGAGCGGTTTCTCAGAAGCCACAAAAAAGGTCATGAAATCACAAACAGACGGCCGAGCAGAGCTGTGGGATTCAGGGTGAGATAACACAATGTGATATTAAATGCTAGCAGTACAGTCAATAATACGTTTCTTATGAAGAAGTTAAATCATCCTGTGGAAAGGAGCAGCGGTTCAGGATCCCTCAGTCAGAGTTGGTTGAGGTGGCCAGGGAACGGGATGTTTGGAGGTTCCCTACTGGAACTGCTGTCCTCCGCGACCCAACTTTGGATAAGCGGTTGACCATGGATGAATGGATGGATGAATGGATGAATGGATGAATGGATGGATGGATGGATACTCATGAACCCCACCACTTAATCTTTAAAATCACTACAAACGAAATTCCAGTACTTCCTCAACAGTTCCTCAGACTCAACTTCATAATTAGTCTCTAACTACAGACCGACTCCTTTGTAATCTACCTTGTTTTCCTTTTGTTTGTACTTGCCTATGGTATTTTCCTGTGAATTAAGTTGATATTATTTTTTTAAATTCTTCAAATTATTTTAGGACGAAGCTAAAAACTTCGACAGTTGTTTCTTTGTCATGCAACTTTTCGCTCCCTCTCATGGCTCATTTTATTTCTTTTATACCAAAACTCTGACACATCCTACCATGTTTATTACAATCACACACATTCTTTCCATTCACACCATTCCTTGTGTGTTCTCATCCAGTCTCACTGAGATGTCCCGAGCCCGTGTTATTTGTTTCTGTATTTCAAGGTTGCTTGAATTGTATCTATTAATTAAAACTTTATTTGTTTAATAAGTCCATCTTAGTCACTTCCCATCAACTCCCGCATGGTGCCATACGTTTTGCTGGAATGTCAGTCTGAACTTTCTGGATAAGATTGAATTAATTTCTGCTAATGTATTTGCAGAGAGTCATACATTTGTATAATAACTGTGTGGCAATTCTGCCTCCTAACTGAGTTACTGGCGGCATGGTGGCGTAATGGTTAGCACTGTTGCCTTGCACCTTCAGGATTCTGGTTCTGTTCCCACCTCGGGGTTTATGTGCATGGAGTTTGCATGTTCTCCCCGTGCTTGGTGGGTTTCCTCCGGGTACTCCGGTTTCCTTACACAGTCTAAAGACATGCAGATAAGTCAGAAATTGCCTGTAGTGTGTCAATGCGCCCATGAAGGTCCTACCACGGTCATAAAAATGGGAATAAATACAAAGGTCACTATTGGATTCCACTGGTTGGACTACAGAAGTTCCTAGATGGAACTGAGGAACTAACAGCCAAATGTCAACTTCCTATCAGTTTCAGCTCTTTGCCTTGTATAAATATGTCCAGCCTTTAGATTTGCTTAGGAATTAGCAAAGAAAGAAGCACCAAGCACTACCCAGTAACCTGCTTAGTAGCGCTTTTTGAGTATTTAACATCCTGTTTAACATCGATTGTCAGCAGTAAAAGAAACCATGCACTTTTTCCGTGTCTTCTTAGATTGTATTAACTTTATTGTCCAGTGTTCCAAACTCCCTACGCAACACCAGAATCCAGAAGATGCGTTCAGCAGCTGTTTAATGCTTTGACGTACTCTGACGCACCTCTGCTCACCTGCATGTTACTGCTGGCACAGTTGACCAGCTGTATTTTTTTAAAGTCAGCAGGGAACACTTCCTTTTTTCAGCCAAGCTTTAATGACTCTGTTTCAAACAGGTCTCCTGACATGGCTTTTTAAACACTGCAGACCTTGTGTGCACTCAGAATGTAAAGATGGGTTTTAAAAAAGGATTTTAAAGTGTCAGGAGTGGAGAAAGTGCAGATATTTTAAATAAAAAAGGTAAATTATTCTTCAGGTTTCAGAAGGTAATGGAAAACACAAAGCCGCCCTTAGAGGTGTCCTAGAGTTCGGATCAGGTGGCTCAGTGTACAACATGAATGTAGCTAGAGATGGCTAAAATAATTCATCTAAAACCAGAACGGGATAAACAACACTGTGTTTTAGTATAAACACATACTAAAACTTATTTCAGATGTCTGACTGAGGAGTATATTTATTATAGTACATTAACTACCTTATCCTGAGCACATCAAAACATTTAAAAGCACAACATCCTTAAAAAATTTAGCTTTTTAGAAAATGTAAATCAGTATATTCTTTTGTTATTGTTAGCTATAGGGGCTGCCAAGATAATATACTTCCCAAAAGGCAGCATGTTAGCTAACAGATAGTAGCTACGAAGCAGCATGACTACTGTATGGGGATGGGGGAAAATTTGATTCACACACACACTACAGGCAATTTGGAATGATTACTTAGCCAACTTCCTTTTTAGTAGACTGTCAGTACCAGAGAATCTGGAGGAAACCCACCAAGCATGGGGAGAACATGCAAACTCTATGCACACCGACCTGAGGCACGATTTGAACCTTTGACTTTAGAGGTGTGGAGGTGGCAGTCCTAACCTCTACACCACCATGCCGCCCCCACTACATTTAATATTATGCATATTATACACGTACCTCTCACGTATCAGGAAGTGTCATGGTTTTGTCTAGATGGAATAATAAGACTAGGCCTAAAACGGAGCCCTGAGGTACACCGCCAGAGATTTGGCCATGTAAAGAAAAAAATTGTACTGTAACGTGTGTGTATGTACTATATCTTGGTGTGTATGTACTATATCTTGGTCAAATGAGATAGTTAAATAAAGATTGCTGCAAAAAGGAGGCCAAGCAAACTTCGAGTTTTTAGATTAGCATAAACAAAGTACAAAAAAACAAAATTCCCTAGGAGTAACTGCTCATCTTGTCTTTTAATATGAAGAGACAGCATCCTGATGTGTGTGATGTGGCAGGAATGGAAACAGACTCTAATGTCATTAAGATTTTGAATAACAACAAATTTGTGCCAGACCCCGCACACAACGTCTACACGTCTCTCTGTTGTTAATATCAGATTTCATGATGTATGCTTAATATGCTTCTATCTGCATTGTTTCCCGGTCCTTTTGTCCGTCTCTCTCTCTCTCTCTTTCTCTCTCTTTGTTGAAAGTTAATTGCATGAGTTTTTATTTCATCCGTCTGCCTAGCGTGCAGTGTGTGTATGCGTGTGTGCTTCCTCTCTCAGGAGTGTGTAACACTGTCTGCTTCTCAACCTGCAGCCCATCTTTGATCTCTCACAATCTAAAAACGTGAATTAGAGAGAAACGTCTGGGCTGAACAAGTCTGTAATTAATGTAGTACTGATGAAAAGATTGGGGTTGCTATGGTAACGTTATTTTATTACTTCATTTGTTTGCAGTTACCTTAATCATTGTAATACTTCATTACTAAGGACTACTGTGTGTGTGGTTGTGTGTGTGCGTAAGTGATGGTTCAATTTGCAAATGCATGTGTGTTGCCTTTTCCTTTTGCTGTATGCGTGTGTGTGTGAGCGTGTAAGTAAGAGTATGTTCGTGTGTGTGCTTCCTCCTGATACTTGGCCACAGTCGGACGTCTCCGAGGGGCGTCTGCACGATTTGCTCAGATGATAGCAGGAGGAAACCAAATAAATGTATAAACAGTGAAGGCATTTATGTCTATCTTATCTGTGAACATGTTGGAGCCCAAGGCCCTGTG
The DNA here is from genome assembly GCF_024256425.1 of Clarias gariepinus. NCBI lineage: Eukaryota > Metazoa > Chordata > Actinopteri > Siluriformes > Clariidae > Clarias > Clarias gariepinus. The sequence continues at coordinate 38,344,232 of NC_071103.1, forward strand.
AAGGCTTCCGAAGAGCTGTGTGTGTGTGTGTTTGTGTGTGTGTGTGTGTGTGTGTGTGTGTGTGAGAGAGAAAGAGGGGGATGACGTTTGGACAATTTAGGCCATTTCTAGCCCTTTGTGAAACATTTACATCTGGAAAATGCTTGCTTCTTTCTTTCTTTCTTTCTTTTTTTCTTTCTTTCTTTTTTCCTTTTTTTATTTGTTTATGTATTTATTTACTTCTAGCAAATCCAGATCTACCAAATATTCATTTACTTGAGCAAATTTATTTATTTGAGTAAATAAAATATCCAGTTCTCCTGCCTTATTACTCTGTAGAATTTTAAGTTTTGAGGTCAGAGGTCAATTTATTTATTTTTTTTGCATTTTTTAAATTTATATTTCTATTCTCTTTTTGGTTCATTTTATCTTTCGCTTCAGCGAGTGTGTGCCATGATTTTATTGTTACACTGATTTGTGGTCCAAAAAAAGGTCAGAAAAATAAAAATGCATTATAAAAAAATAAATAAAACGGAAAACATAAAAAATAAAAAACATGAAACAAAATGTATTAACGCATAATTATTATTATTATTATTATTATTATTATGTTATTATAACATTTTTTTGCATGAACTTTAATACTAGTTAAAATGAGCTGTAGGCCCTTATGTAATTTAAATGGATGGTTTGGAAGAGGTGTTTACCCACAATGCACCACTGTATACTGACCTCACTAGCTCGCCGTCCTCTGCAGTGTGTGAGATTAGCGCTGGAACTGACATGAGCTATAACTGTAGCCATATATTCCAAATATTTCAGCTTAAACTTTACTTTTGCATTTCTTTCCTTACACGATCAGCTGCCTCTCAGAGGTGATGCTGATGTACGCGCTCGATGAAATGTGGGTAAGAGCAACGCAGCTCGGATATCTTACATTGTGAAGATGGGCTGTGAGCGGTGTAACATTCAGGGCACAGGCAGAGTTTCACACAGACAGGGAGAGAAAAAAAAAAGCCACTTCCTGTCGTGTTGCCCAAGATAGACACGAGAGTGTAATGCGGAACTGCACAGGAAGCTGGCAGCCGACTCGAGGGGGCGGATTAATCATTATAACAACCCCAGCAACAACAATAGCACAATAATAATAATAAGATATTGTTATAATATGTATATATATATATATATATATATATATATATATATATATATATACATATATATATACACAGCTCCCTCTATACATTTTCTACAGGATTAAGGGCTGGAGACTGGCTAGGCCACTTCATAAACGTAATGTGCTTCTTCTTGAGGCACTCCTTTGTTGCCTTGGCGGTACTGTTTGTTTTGGGTCATTGTCTTGCTGGAAGACCCATCCATGACCCGTCTTCAGGGGGTTCTTAACCAGAATTTTGGACTGATCCCTCACTTTTCTCATGATTGTCTTTACCCCATGAGGACGCGGTGTCTCGAACACCTAAGGCTCTAGGGTGATGCTGTGAAGATTTGAGGATCGGGGTTCGAACCCTCCCCTCTGTGGGTCGCCACACCCTGTACTACCCAGCCACGGTACGACATGCAGTGTCAATCTCAAGCCCGGTTAGAAAAATGGGAGGGTTGCATCAGGAAGGACATCTGGTGTAAAACCTGTGCCAAGTTGTGAGCAGACCAGATGGTCCGCTGTGGTGACCCCTCACTGGGAGCAGCTAAAAGAAAGTTTTTACTTTTTATACCCCATGAGGTGAAGTCATGCATGGAGCTCCAGACCAATGGCGATTGATTGCAAAATCACTTTCAATAATATATTTATTATTATTAAAGATAATAATAATAATTATTATAATAATGACAATAATAATAATAATAATAATAATAATAATAATAATATGTATTTAATGATGGCAATAAATATAAAAATAAATAATAAATATTTATGTTTATTAGTTTTTATGTAATACATCATATTATTAATAATAATAATAATAATAATTATTATTATTATTATTAATTAAATAATAAGTTCTAATATCAAACAAATGCAGCAACACCTCTCATCATCTGTTTTAGACACTTAAAAGAGGAGAGTATAAACACAATAAAAAAGAAATACAATTAAATACAAATTAAATAATGGATTTATAAATAAATAATTAAATAATAGAAAATAAATAACTGAAAAAGTAAGATAGACAGTAAAAGAACAATACAGATACAAGTAACTTTTTTATTCATTATTTATCTATTATATACACAACATATATAAACATAAATTTTATTTTTATTATAAATTTTGTAATTATTTTCTCTGCTATTTTTCTGCGCTGTTTCTTTCCTGTACTTAATTAAAATTAATAGATCTACAGCTTTATAGCTAAGATGTTCTGTAAGAAAACGTGTGTGTGTGTGCGTGTGTGTGTGTGTGTGAAGGAAGGAACGCATTATAGAGTCACTCATTTAGATGATTATCAGTAGGCACACACTTCCTGATTGTAATCTCTCCCTCAGAAGCAACACTGAATGAGACGTTTATTCGTGACTTTATTTCTCTAATAAAATGAAAGGAGGCGGAGTCTGTAATGATAGGGGCGTGGCCTTTCAGTGAAAGTCAGTTTTTCCTTTTACAGATCAGGCTCGGTCTTAAGTGACAGATTTTTCATTAAGGAGGCGTGGCTTAAAAGAGATGGCCTTTTACTAAAAGTAGTTTATTTTGTTATTGATAAATTATTATTTATCAATTATATAATTATTATATAATTATACCCAAATAAGTTATAATTATTATTATTATTAATAAATTCTTACCTATACATGAACTAGGCAACTGATGCACAACAATAATTTCTCAGTATTTGTACATCAAACAAATAATTTAGTAAGAAGTGAAATTTTTTTTGGGGGGGTTTGTTTTACTGAAATGGGCTTGTCTTTAAACGAAATTAGTTTATTATTAGTTTTTAATTAAAAAGCGATGGGTCTTCCAGTTTATTATTTTTTTTACTGAAATGGGCGTGGTCTTTCAGTGAAATTATTGTTTTTCTTTTATTTATTTATGTATTTATTTATTTTATTGAAATGGGTGTGGTCTTTAAGTCAGTTTAGTTTTTCTGTTAATTGGGAGTGCTCTTCTAATAAAATTATTATTATTTTATATTATTTCTAAAAAAAATTAAATCTCACATGGACACCTTTTGCTTTTTTTTCATTGAAATGGGTGTGGTCACTCACTCACGTCTATACCTCTATCACAGAAGACTTAAGGCACGAGGCGGGGGGACACCCTGGACAGGGTGCCAATCCATCACACACTCATATAGACGCACACTTATTTAACATAAATAATAATAATCATTTTACTGAACCACACCCACCTTAACACCACTCAGCCTAATCTCCATCCTACACAGAGGAAACCCACCAAGCATGGCAAGAACATGCAAACTCCACTCACAGACACAGACACAGGTGGGAATCGAACCCAGAACCTGGAGGTGCAAGGCCACAGTGATAACCACTACGCATGGGCATTCACTGATATATATATATATATATATATATATATATATATATATATATATATTTTATATTGAAATGGGCGTGGTCTTTAACCGAGGTCTTTCGGTCAGTTTTTTCCCACTTCTACTCTAGTTCAGGCATCTACACACACTTGCGCATGATTAACTTCTTACTGCTATAGTCTTATTAAACATGCTGCTTCAGCGTCTGTGTCTGTTTGTCCACACACACACACATGCACACACACACACACACACACACACACACACACACACACACACACACACACACACTCACAACGGTTTCCAATGCAAACTTTCTGTTGATTTTCGATATTCTTTAGCTAAGTGGCGAAATGCCAGGAAATACAGTCAGGGATGAGCTCATGTCTGGCTTGTGTGTCTGTGCGTCTGTGTGTGTGTGTGGGTGGGTGGGTGTGTTGGGTATGTGTGTGTCACGTAGAAAAACAAAATGATGGGCTGCGTCTCAAATCACCATATTACTGTGTTGTATTGCTTGACAGTGTAGGCAGATAATACAGTAGTACAGTAGATCATTATGAATGTTGTGATTGATGTGTAACCCTTTTGTTACATAAATCACAACATTACAATATCATGCGCTGACACTAACCTCTGATTCCAGCACCAAATAGCGGATTGGATATCGAAGAAAAAAAATCTGACCCTGTAACTAATAAAATTGAGAATTGGAAATGTCTACACATGAAGAGACTTTTTTTTGTCAGGTTTGATTTTTATTTTATTTATTTATTTATTTATTTATTTATTTGTTTTACGTCGCTGCTGCTTTTTCTTTTCTGAGCCTGATTTCAAAAATCTGTTTATCAGCTGTTAAGTAATAATAAATATCGTCCCATATTAACACATTAACAGAGAAATCACTCCCATATGAAATATTAATAAAATATCAATAAATCCACTAAAGTCTTCTGATTGTGCTGGACTTTGATTCCCATCAGGCACTTGATCACTAACTGTACGTCACATGACAGTACACGATTCACCTTTATTTTATTTAGCGTTTAACGCGTTTTGTGCAGCACTCTGTGTCTAGCTGTTGTCCTTGGTTGTTAGTTGTCGCGTGTGTGTGTGTGTGTGTGTGTTTGCCTTGAGCTCAGAGCTCATGTTTAGGTTTCTGAGCTCTGTACTTCCCCCTACAGTGACATCATTGACAGAAAATGTAAACATATATAATATGAAATTATCATAACAGAAGACAGTCCTCTTTAAATTTCATTTTAGTCTTTTATTTTGCAGTTTTCTTTCTTTCTTTTTTTCTTTCTTTCATTTTAACCAATTAAACCGATGAACATGACTGGTGACACACATGATCACGTGTTTTTGTGGTTCTTTTTCTGTTAAAAAAAAGAAATAAAAATATAAATAAGAATAATAAGAGTATGTTCTACAATTTTTGCGATTTCATTCCCATATTCCCGTCGTGGTAGAATTAACACATTATAAAAGTAATTATAATTTTTGTTCTATGTGACGTATCCCAAAACCCAAATACACACTTTAAAGTCTAAATCCTTCCTGCGAGGATAAGCACTTGCTACCGGCACGGATCTGTGCCGCTTAAGTTTAAAGTTAAATCCAATTCTAATCTAATGTCCTCTGTTATGAGATCAGATGTCTGTATCCAGTATCCAGTATGATCCACCAGTTCTGCCCTTACTGGCACTGGGGATCAGACGGCTGCTGTCTCCGTCCACTTCATTGAAAAAAAATATTTATAACCTTTATATTAATTAGAAAATGTATTTATTAAAACCTTTTTAAACTGAACGTTTTCTTGTTATCCATCCGTCTGCAGTTCCTGTGCCTGAAGAACATCAGAACGTTCCTGTCTGCCTGCTGCGAAGTGTTCGCTATGAAGAAGAGCGAGCTGTTCGAGGCTTTCGACCTGTTCGACGTGCGCGACTTCGGCAAGGTGAGTCGTCTTTCGCTTTCTCTGGAGAGTGCGTGAAAAGAGAACTGAAATCACAGGCGTAATACTGGGTTGAGTAAACGTCCTGTCCTGTTGTTCGACGCCGTCTCTGTAGACCTCATATCAGTTCACTTACAGAATTTATCTTCTGTCCTTCTCATAGTTTATTATTTCTTTTTTTTTCAACAGCAGCTCTGACAGTAATGCAGGTTTATATTACAGCGCTTACTCTAATAGACAGTTGTTTCCATAGTAACAGCTATATAACAGTTTATTTATTGTGTATATATATATCATATATATATTCTGATCATCCATAACGTTAAATACATTAAAACCACCTAGGTTTTGGGCTCCCCTTGTGCCACAGGGCGTGGTCCTACAGGGGCACTGGGGTGTGCTGTGGTGTCTGGCACTGGGATGTTGGCAGAGGACCCGTGTGTGCTGTGGGTTGTGCTTGTTTTTCTGCCACTTCTCATGGATACTTGATCCGACTGGGCTCCGGAGAGATGTGAGACCCGTGTACGGTGGGTTGTGGTGCACTGGGTGTTCTTTTTCCCCATTTGTGCTCCACTGGCATTTCTGTGCTGGCATTTGGTACCCACGGGCATGGGCGAGACTTGGGCGCCCACAATACTATCAATAGTGCACTGTATGGCCAGGGGTAGCTCAGTGGTTAAGGCATTGGACTACGGTTCAGAAGGTCCCAGGTGCAAACCCCACAACCACCAAGTTGCCACTGTTGGGCCCTTGAGCAAGGCCCTTAACCCTCAACTGCTCAGATGTGTATAAATAATTATAAATAAATGGTGAAATATAAATGTATAATTGATGAGCTGTGTTGCTCATTTCACTTGGCGGTGGTGTTGATGTCATGACAGGTCGGAGTACATGCTGTACAGTACCAGTCAAAAGTTTGGACACACCTTCTACACTGTAAACCCGAATAAGTTGGCAAAACCAAAAAAAAAAATTGAGGTTACATTTTGGTTACATTTTACATGGTTACAATTTTCTCCCTAATTTAGTCGTGGCCAATTCCTCCCCGTCACTAGGGGGCTCCCACATTAAGGCTACTACTACCACTCAGTCGGGAGAGCGAAGACTATCACGTGTTTCCTCCGAACCGCGTCACGTCAGCCGACCGCATCTTTTTGAACTGCTCGCTCACGCACCGTTAGGGGCGGAGTAACACACTCGGAGGAAAGCGCTAGCCGCTCCTTTTGCGTGCGCGAGCTTACAGGCGCCCCTAATTGGCTGTAGAGCCATGATTAATGCGGGAGCGTGAGTACCTCTCATCCCTCCCCCCTGAGAGAGCTCGACCAATCAGCTCGCTCTGTGCCTCCGGCTGTGAGAGGAAAACAGCATCACTCGGGGTTCGAACCAGCGATCTCCGGGTTTCCAGTTTTTTTTTAAGTAAACGGAACTTTGAGTTTTCGAGTTTGTTGTACTTATTCATATTAATCGTTCTTTACTTGTATTATTGAGTAGCCTAACTCATACTATTTAATAGCAATTATATTTTTGTTTTTTTGTTACAAATCGAATAAATTGTTGTTGGTCTTTCGGTTGCTCCCGGCAAAGGGTCGCTACGGATCCGGTTCACACACAAGCTTGTTTTACTCCAGATCCCATTTTATCTGGGCCTGGGACAGGCACTTCATCCAGTTGTTGGAAAATGAACCAGGGCCTTTCGCATGGCAGGCGAAACACCTACTGTACCACTGAGCCACCGGTGCCCTAATGCCCTGATGATGTCAGACACAAAATCGCTAGTCTGAAAGATTTTAAGTTGGTGGAACTTTGAGGTGACAGTTACTGTTACTTAAATACTTAAAATATCAAATTTGTTTAGCTAACTTGAAAAGTGTCATTTTCTACAAACTCAAAAATCTAAATAAAAAAAAGTTCTAAATACTCATCAAGATCTATTGATTTGAACTAATTGTAATTATTTAAGCTAACAGTACTCAATATGTTTAATTAGGGTTTACAGTGTCATTTAATGTTTATTGTCCACTGGATTTTTGTCACAACTATGGAATAACACACATGTCATTATGTAATTATATAACAGCTACATCAACGACAGCCAGTTGTTATTTTAAGACATGTAGGTCAGCCTTTCTGGAACAGTTGCCTTGTCCTGCAAGAACAGTGTTGTGTCGAGAGCGTTTGTAAAACCCATCAAGCTCCATGATGAAACTGTCTCTCATGAAGACCTTCCCAGGAACGCAAGACCAAAACTGAGCTCTGCTGCAGAGGAGAAGATCATTAAGAGTCACCAGCCTCAGAAATCACCAATTAACAATGAGCACCTCAGATTAGAGCCGTTATGAAGCTTTACGGAGCAGAAGTAGCAGATATACATCTCAATATCAACTGTTTAAAGGAGATTATTGTGTATTTTGGATAAACGCACACACACATACAGTATACTAATGTGTATGGAAGACGTCGCGGTATCCTTGTAGCGCGACTAGCTGTGCTTTTTGCATATCTATATAAGCAGGTCAGACTGTTTATAGCTGCTATAACGTAAGTGAGAAAACAGAAACTAACACTTTTCACAGATGGCATGTACTCTAATAAATGTAGAATATTATTAAAAAAAGAAAAAAGAATTGATTTCCTGTAACAGCATGCCACTCTGTGTGTTGTTTTTAGCCTTATTGAGCTGAACGTCATCACTTTTACAGAAATATCATTTTTTATGAAAAAGTTTTAAGCAGTCATATGCTTAAACATCAAAATGCACAATAAAAAAAAAAGAAACATTTCTGGCCAAATGTGGTTTGTGTTTAAGGCGGCAGACGCTGTGCTGTGTCATCTCTTTCTCTCTGTCTGAAATAACGAGCCCGTTAAAACATGGCCGCTTCAGAGAAATCGCTTCATTTAACGAGTGGAAACTCCCGCGCTACTCTGGCCTCATTTCACACAGTCAAGGTTGGCTAGGTTCAACTCTGCCACCACACACACACACATATACGCGCACAAGGACACACACACATTGCAAAACGAGCCATGTTTCTTCCTGACTGAGCAAAATCACTGATCTGGAGGCAGCTGTGTCGCTAATCGCCCATTAAATATGTCACAGTGTTTATTGTGCGCTGTATAACGATATGAGCGAGGTCATCCTGGAACAGTTCTCTGCGATAAAGTCTGCCTCTAATTCTGAACACATGAGGAGACGAACAGCAGAATAAATCTGTCCACTGAATGAGACTTCTTTAAAAATGTGTCTTGACTCTTGACACTACATCAGAGGTTTTATGTCTCGTTTCTTTGAAGGTAAATGCAGGTGTTATCACCTCCACCCACTTCTCCTTTGCTATAACGTATAGCAGTTTTGTGCTGATTCGCCTTCATCGGCTTGCCGTTGGTCAGAGATCGAAATGTTGACCTGCAGGTTTAGGAGACGTGGGCATAGCCCTGGGGGAGCCAAAACTTTTTCCCAAGTTCATTATCCTGTTCGTGAGGTGAATAACAACTCATCTAATCATAATATATGGAAGAATGTTCATGATTTTATAAATACTTAATACTTAATAAATGGCATCTATACCTTCTATCATCTGAAACCCCGGCCTCCCAGGAACTCCTTTACTGGCCCAAACATGTGGAAATGTCTTGGGGCGAGGTCAGGACTGTACGGGAGATGTGACAATAACTCCCAGCCGAGTTCCTGTAATGTACAAGTGGTTTTGGTGAATGAGTGTGTGTACAGTTCACACAGACAGAGGCGTCTCTTATCAAAGTTGGCGACAAGTTATCTGTCAATTTTCAAGGATCAGTCGTTCCACTTGCTTACAGGAATGACTGCAGTGAGCTCCGACCCTGGCCGGGATCGTCATTCACGGATGCACAGCTTTCTTTTAAATGTTTGCACCGTTTAGATGTTTTACTGCGGTTAAGAGTCTCATCACCGTACTGTGCTTGAAGTCTTCTGTAAATGTGACATCTGACAGCTACAGTATGATATGTGAAGAATATCAACCGCTTTTACGCAAAAGTCCCGGTTTGACTTGAACAACCTAATGCAAAACTTTACATTTATATACATATAGTTTTGTTGATTGAAAAATGAAAGAAAAAAAAATCATACTGTATATTCCTAAAGTCTTTTTATAAGCCTTTCTCTGGAAAGTGTCTTTAGAGCATAATGAGATTCTAGAGACTGAAATTCTAGAGTCCGTGTCTATTTAATAATAAATGAATAATTATCAGGTTTTAAGGCATTCTCAAACATCACAGATCGCCCCTTTAATATTAATGTGTTCCTCATTGACACACTTGGGATAAAAGGCTTCACAGCAGGTTGCTGGAAGAGAACGTGAGTGATCATTAAGGAGAAAACGAGACGTGGATCTGAGAAGGTGCTGAGATAGGTTCCTACTGTAATCGAGCACACATGACTGTGATTAGGCTGATCATGTGTGTTAGATTAAAGCAGGGATTAATCTCTGCAGGGTGGGAGAGCTCCGGGAGCGATGGAGACTCCAGGCATGGTTTAAGTCTGCTTCAGAGACGAAACTTCAGAGATCTTTAAAAATGTTCAGAGGCATTTAAAAACATTTAGAAATTTACAGAGATGTTTAAAGATGTTTAGAGTTGACATTCAGGGACATTCAGAAATGTGCAACAAAATGTCTGAGAGGTGTTCTGCGCAGGTCTGCTCTGAGATGTTTAAAGATGTTGAGAGATGTTCAGAGACCTTCAGATATTTCAAAGATGTTTAGAGATATTTAGAAATGTTTAAGGAAGTTGAAAGATGTTATAAGTGATTAAGATGTTCAGTAATGTTCTGAGAAAGTCTGTGATCTTCTAAGATCTTCAGGCACCCTCATCAAGAGCAAATTACATTTGTATTTCATTTTACATGTAAGCAGTTAAGGGGTTAAGGGCCTTGCTTAAGGGCCCAACAGGGACAACTTGGCAGTGGTGGTATTTGAACCTAGGTCAGAGACATTCAGACATAATCTGAGAACTTCCCAGATGTTTAAAAATGTTCAGAGACATTTAGAGATGTTCACAGATTTGTGAAGACGTTAAGAGATGTTCCAAGACATTTTGAGATTAAGACCTTTAAAGAGGGTTAGAGATGTTCAGAGAAGTTTAGTGATGTTCTAAGGCATTCAAAAGCATTCTGGGAAATGTAGAGTCCTGGGACTTTCAGAGATTTTTAGAGATTTTGTGAGTTCTTCAGAGATGTTCACAGACATTCAGAGGTTTTCGAGTTGAGAGATGTTCTCTTAAAAGGTCAGTGACCCTCAGAGATGTTCAGAGATGGTTAAAGTTGTTCAGGGATGTTCAGAAAAGTCAAGAGATGTTAAGAGTTGTTCTGAGAAATTCAGAGATCTTCAAAGATATTTTGAGAACATTTTGTGCCACTCACAGACATTAAGATATTTTTAGAGATTTTTAGAGAAGTTGGACGATGTTCTTAGACGTTTTGGGATAAAGAGATGTTGGCGTATTACCACGGATTACTGAGATCATCAAGAGAGTGTTCTAAGAAATTCATAGGCATTCAGATACATTTAGAAATCCAGAGATCTTCAGACTTGTTGAGTGATGTTCTTGGAGAGAATCATTTGAATCCAAGATTTCTGGGAAATTTGCCCTTTATGGAGTTTTGTGGGCGTGGCTTACCATAATCAACTGTCCCATTAATGTATTGTTATTTACGGCTTATTGGTGTTGATCACATTGACAGACATCAGTATAAAGAGAGTTAGCATTCCAGGAACATGTAGTTCAGTTTATTCTAATAAAAATGTGACTGAGATCCTGAGTGTGAACTATAGTCATGTGTCTCCTGGGTCAGCATTTCAGAGGAAAGTGTTGATTTGTGATCAGTGGAAGTGACTCAGTGTATCACATGCAGTATGAGTGGACACTGTCCTCTCACTTACTTTAGCGGTAAAGACATAATTATTAATACATTTCTTTTGAAATCCTGAATGAACTGATTTCTACATTATTATTATTAACTCCACCTTCACTACAGAGTGTCAGGGGTCAGGAACTAAGGCCTAGAGGATAGAGAGTGAGACAGGATAGGGATAGAGTAAGAGAGGATAAAGATGAAGACATGATAGCTCTCTATCTAACTGGAGAGTAAGACAGGGTGGAGATAGATTAAGGGAGGATAGGATAAAGACATGATAGTGATACAGCTGGAGAGTAAGACAAAATAGGGATAGAGAGTGAGACAGGGTAGGGATGGAGAGTGAGACATGATAGAGATAGAGAGTGAGACAGGGTAGGGATGAGAGTGAGACATGATAGAGATAGAGAGTAAGACAGGGTAGGGATGGAGAGTGAGACATGATAGAGATAGAGTGAGACAGGGTAGGGATGGAGAGTGAGACATGATAGAGATAGAGTGAGACAGGGTAGGGATGGAGAGTGAGACATGATAGAGATAGAGTGAGACAGGGTAGGGATGAGAGTGAGACATGATAGAGATAGAGAGTAAGACAGGGTAGGGATGGAGAGTGAGACATGATAGAGATAGAGAGTGAGACAGGTTAGGGATGGAAAGTGAAACATGATAGAGATAGAGTGAGACAGGGTAGGGATGGAGAGTGAGACAGGGTAGGGATGGAGAGTGAGACAGGGTAGGGATGGAGAGTGAGACATGATAGAGATAGAGAGTGAGACAGGGTAGGGATGGAGAGTGAGACATGATAGAGATAGAGTGAGACAGGGAAGGGCTTTTTCACGGATTATTGGTGTTGATCACATTAACAGACATCAGTGACGTTCAGTTTATTCTAATAAAAATGTGACTGAGATCCTGAGTGTGAACTATAGTCATGTGTCTCCTGGGTCAGCATTTCAGAGGAAAGTGTTGATTTGTGATCAGTGGAAGTGACTCAGTGTATCACATGCAGTATGAGTGGACACTGTCCTCTCACTTACTTTAGCGGTAAATACATAATTATTAATACATTTCTTTTGAAATCCTGAATGAACTGATTTCTACATTATTATTATTAACTTCACCTTCACTACAGAGTGTCAGGGGTCAGGAACTAAGGCCTAGAGGATAGAGAGTGAGACAGGATGGGGTAGAGAGTGAGGCAGGATAGAGTTAAAGTAAGGGAGGATAAAGATAAAGACATGATAGCTCTCTATCTAGCTGGAGAGTGAGACAGGATAGAGGTAGAGAGTGAGACAGGTTAGGGATAGAGAGTGAGACAGGGAAGGGATAGAGAGTGAGACATTAAGTTTTAATTCTCTTTTTAAGGTCACTGGCGGTCGTGTAAGCATTTCACTACATTTCGTACTGTGTATGACTGTGTATGTGACAAATAAAATTTGAATTTGATTTGAATTTGATTTGAGATAGGTTAAGGCAGGATAAAGATCAAGACATGATAGTGATAGAGCTGGACAGTGAGACAGGATAGAGGTAGAGAGTGAGACAGGGTACATATAGAGAGTGAGACAGAATTAAGCTAGAGATTGAGACTGGAATAAATGTAGAGATACTGTATAGAGTGATGCAGGAGGGACATAGTGAGTGAGACAGGATCAAGATAAAGAGTGAGACAGGATAGAGTTAGAGAGTATGAGTGAAACCGGATAGAGATCGAGATAGAGATATGGTAGAGATAGAGCGTAGAACTTTCATGGTGGTCTTGTTGAGCAACTTTTATTGGACCATGTGGGGATAAACAGCTCCTGATCTGGCCGCTCTGCCTCAGCCTGGTGATCCGTCTAGACTGGGAATACGATCCTAATAGCTGCACCGCTATGCTAACATGATACAATGCGTGATCATCAGAGGTGTTAAACATTTAACATGGCCTGATGGTCTCAGCTTAAAGGCATAGGTTGGATTTTTTTTCAAGGATTTCTTACTGTACAGTATATAAAAAATCGAGGTACATATACTGTACGTCCATCATCATTTATCATTTTTCTTTTCCTGGGAATACAGAGCCAGCCTTGTGGCTAACCGGAACTTTATTTAAGAAAAGGAAAGATTTAAATGTGTACGCAATAGTCTTAAATATTCAACAACACCAACTCAACAAAAGCAATAGTGCTATGGAAGTCATGTGACCTTTAATGCAGATGTTTGTGTTTGCGTTCTGCATCGATTTGATATGTTTTGCATGGAGTAATCATTAGAAGTTACCCGTATGTTATCTGTTATTGAGCTCTTTATTCCTGAACATCCGGAAGGAGATTTGATCTCTCTCTCTCTCTCTCTTTCTCTTCTTCCTTTGATCCCTCCTCCTCATCTTTGGCTCCACTTCCTGTTTCCTGCCCGTTCCCTTTAAACTAGCAGTTAATTAGCTGATTCCTGATATCTTCTTTCTCATTTACTTAAGGAACTTTAAATGTCACAGACGTGTGTGTAAGCCCAATGACAGAGGGAACGCATACTGTACAAGGACATGTCCCTCCTTTGGTTGGTTTATTATAAATATATATTCAGTCAATGTATATGCAACATGTGTTATACAGTAATGCTCACGCTCCATGGTGTCTTGAGTCACCTGAGAACGTGAGGAACTAGCGGAGGAGGAATCTGAGCGTGATCTCATGGCTTTGTGTAAAATCGTCGCTGCGCTTGTAACGTCGCTAGAAAAGCCAGCAGTAAAAACGAGACGAGGCTCAGATCTGAAGAGCTGCCCGGTGTGAGCAGATGGTCCTGATTGACTCGTTCCTCTCCAGCTGAGTGCACACACACACACACACACACATGCACACACACACTCAGAACGAGAGAGAGAGACTCTGAATGTGTCTCACATTTCACTTGAATTTTCCAAAAGAAAATAACCCCTTTTTCTATTATGTTCTGTTGTACGGAATAATGGAATAGAGAGAGAGAGAGTGTGTGTGTGTGTGTGTGTGTGTTTAGTGGTCAGCTTGGCTTGCAGCTTCACACCAGGGTGATCCCATCAGTTGGTGTGTCAGGGAATAGAAAAATGTTAAATAAATCTCTCTCTCTCACACACACACACACACACACACACACACACACACACACACACACACTGTTTAATATACAATGCATCTGTTTCAAATCACACAACTGAACGAATCAGCTATTCATTTAACTCTTTAGTCAAAAGTATGTGCACCCCTGACCATCACATCCATATATGGTTCTTCACCAAAATGTTACCAAAAAGTGATAGAAGCAGTCACTCAGTTGTATGAAACGTCTCCATTCACTGGAACTAAGAAGCCCGAACCTGTTCCAGCATGACGTGAGCAAAGCCAGCTCCATCAAGTCAAGTTAGGAGTGGACTCTTCTTCTCGAGTGTCCTGTACAGAAACCCTGACGGAACTCAGGTCAAGTCCCACTGCACACTGCAATTCATATCAAGTCACCTTTACCTGTATAGCGGCTTCAACATCGGATATTGTTGTTGTGCAGCTTTACAGAAATGAAACTTCCGCAATATAAATGTAAAACACATGTATTTATACAGTAGCTTTATAAGTTTCTCCCTAATCACGCCAACAAGAGAAAAACTCCCTGACGCGACATGAGGAAGAAAGGAGAGGAACTTCAGTCAAAAGGAAACCCATCCTCATTTGGGTTACACCAGCTAGCACGACCATAAATAAACCCCTTCTGAGGTCGAAAGTGCAGAAGTGTAACAGGAAACGTGTTTCAGTGAACATAAAGTCCACTTATCTTCAGGTCGCCGAATGTTCACAGATGGAGACCGTTCGTGGTAATTTCAGTCCGTAAACAATTCAAGTGATTCAAGCGTTCTTAAGCCATGACAGAAAATAATGTGTGGATGCGTTTGCATCATTGAAATCCAAAGACATCTTACAACAGCGAGAGTCTCCAAGTGATTAGGGAGCTCCCTCAAGAAGTAGAGCATCTGGATGAATCAGGCACATCTGGAGGGGAGAACGGGTCAAGACCACTGGTATGTCAGGAGTGCCCTGAGATAAGGGGGTGGGGTGGGGCAATGAGAGAAAAACTCCCCGACACGACATGAGGAAGAAACCCTAAGAGGAACTAAAGTCAAAAGGAAACCCATCCTCCCAAAAGGAACCCAAAAGGAACCCCTTCTCACTCACTCACTCATCGTCTATACCACTTTATCCTGTATTTAGGGTCGCGGGGGGCCTGGAGCCTATCCCAGGAGCCTTAGGGCACGAGGCGGGGTACACCCTGGATGGGGTGCCAATCCATCACAGGGCACAAACACAAACACACACTCACACACTCATTTATACAATGAGGGAACACCAGTCTGCAAGTCCTTGGACTGTGGGAGGAAACCGGAGTACCCGGAGGAAACCCACCAAACACGGAGAGAACATGCAAACTTCATGCACACAGACCCGAGGTGGGAATCGAACCCGGACCCTGGAGGTGCAAGTGACAGTGCTGCCGTTGATTATTTTACTAAATCTAATTTAATTCAATTCAGTTCATAAATAACCGATTTGCATTTGACGATGTCACAGAATCTAATACAGTCAAATTCACTACATAAGGAAACGAATCAGCATTTGATTATTTGACTAAATCGAATACGATATTTATTCGTATCGGCCGACCTGTACGAGAGACCAAGATTGTTTAAAATCTTCTCGCCTTTCCTTGTTTCTCTCGTTATGAGCCAGACGCTTCTGCTGTACACCGGGGGATTCACAGCCTTCAGGTGCATGTCAAGTGCAGTCTTGTGTTTAAACAGTGTGAGAGTTGAGGAAAGTAAACAGCTTCCTGTAGAGCGTGTGTACATCGAAGCAGACGTAAAGACGACTGGATGTAAAGTCTACGGCAGTGAAGCTGATGCCTCGCATGTTTATGATCTTCCTTCACTTCCTTCAACGCCGTCCCCTTGTTTTTAGCAGAATAAATAGTCTATTAATAAACACTGCAGTATTTTAGTGAGCTGATTCACTGGGATTATTTAAAAACTGGCAAAAAGAGGAAGGTTTGTGCTGTTTGTGTGTGTGTGTGTGTGTGTGTGTTGGGGGGAGTTCATGGAAATTTCTAAAAATTTAAGGTGTAGCTTAACGTGGAAAAAAAAAAAACCCACACACAAATAATGGTTAATGTGTTAATGGTATGTCGTGTGTTTTTTATGAGCTAAACATTTAAAATATTTCAAAATATGAACCGCAATAAAACTTTAAAAGATCAAATAATTATGTTTAATAATAAATGTATTTTCTAAAAAAGACTTCATTTTTTTATTTTAGTTTTATCAGGTGATAGTCAGTAACTGTGTGTGTGTGTGTGTGTGTGTGTGTGGGTGTGTGTGTACAAAGTAAGGTCGCTCCTTTTTAAACCAATTTTGGTGAAAATCTTGTAGTTTATCTTTATTCAAGTGACAAAATGGTGGAGTTGTCTTTTTATCCGTGTCCATAGGTCTTCACCTCCAGGGTTACTAAACACCAACTACTGTGAGTTTTGTAGCAGATCTTTAGTTGTGTCTTTACATGCATTCAGGTAAAGCAGAAATCTTTCACGTAAACCCACCCCAGGGGGCCCATTGGGGACGTCTTCAGGACTAGAGACCAAATAGGGACATCTTCAGGACTGGAAACTAATTGGGGAAACCTTCAAGACTAAAAGTCTACTGAGAACATCATCAGAACTAAACCCCTATTGGGGTCTTCAGGATGAAAGCATGTCTTATGGACTTTCCAATTCATCGCTTTTAACAGTGGACATTGTTTAAAAGCAGCTTTACAAGAGTAAACTAGAGACTTGATCAGACTAATAACTATTATTATTATTATTATTATTATTATTATGTAAATTACAGAAATAAAAAATACAAAATACATGCAGTATTACACCTAGATAGAAATGTTAATATGGACTATTAAATAATGTGGTAACAATTTTTTTTTCAGAATAAAAAATCCTAGGGTAAAACAAACCAAAACATAAATAAATAAATAAATAAATATAAAAATACTAATAATAAAAAAAAAAAAAATCAAACCAGAATAACCCATAATACATAAAATGATATAAAATAAATTGATAAACAATTTATCAGCTTAACGTGATTATTATTAATGATATGTCATATATAAATAGAATAAAGATTCATAGGTGCGTGATTGGCTTAACAAATAGTTACATTTGCATTGCAAAAGCTTAGAGATAAGTCACAAAAAAATAGAATAGTTAGGAGATAGTAAAAAAAAAGTATAAAAAGAGTAATAATGAATAAATGTAGATCTTTAGTTAAAGTTGAAGATAAAGTGACTTTCGAACATTGTAAATATATATAGGCCTATATATATATATATATATATATGTATAATAATAATAATAATAATAACAGTGATCAGTGCGTGTTGGTTGTGTGTGTCTATCTCAGACTCTGTCTATCTAAGAATAGCTAACATTTTAAAAACTATTTAATACATTTCATATTTTTTAATAAACCTAACAGTTCTTATTTAGTTTAAGTAAACTTTACTGATGTGGACTTCACATTTCAATTCCTATTATCTAAAGAGAGCACTACAATGAGACTGTGTACACTGCGTGTGTTCGCGTGTACGTGTGTGTGTGTGTGTGTGTGTGTGTATTGTTTAAATGGATTAAAGGGTTACTGGTGCTGTTTTTAGTTTCAGGTTTAAATGAACAGGAAATCCCAACCGTTAGTGCAGGAAGTGATTGTCTGTTTACATGCTTCCTGACACACACACACACACACACACACACACACACACACACACACACACACACACACAGTATTTATTATCTGATACCATCAGATCTGTCACTATCTTACTCTGTTCTTCAGAAAAATCTCCAAATGTGTGTGTGTGTGTGTGTGTGTGTGTGCATGCATGTATGTATGTCAGTTTGTGTTTTTGAAACTATTTCTGTCTCCAGGATAAATTTACTTGTATTGTAATTGTTTACTTTACATAATTAATATAATTATTTTCATTATGATCTAAAATAATGAATTAATTAAAAGCTTTCTTTATTATTTCTATAATATTATTATGAAATCACAAGCAGAGCACACTCATATACGTTATACTGTGTATTGTATGTGTATATATATATATATCGCTATAAATAAGTGTTATATTGTAATAAATAATGTCCAGGTTTTATAATCTTCAGGTTTATTTCACGAAGATTAATTAATTTATAGATTTTATGCATCCTTAATGTTGAGTTATAATCTTGAGGATCTTACGTACGTACGTATTAATGATCATTAAAGACCTGTTGTATAGTACGCTCCTAATAAACGCTTTTTAGTTTCACTTTATTTAAGAAAACATCTCAGGATTAAGTGTGAGTGTGTATGTGTGTGTGTGTGTGTGTGTGTGTGTGTGTGTGTGTGTGTGCCATGTGATTAGTTGTAATACATTATTACAAATAAATAAATATTATTTATATTACAAATAATATAAATAATCTAAATGTTTCTGGGCTGGCGAGTGTGTGTACAACAGCATGGCTCAGACACAATCGATTCTGTGGATAATCGGCTCTTCTGTTTGGAAGAATGTGACGTATTGATTGTGACCGGGTCGTATTTTCCAATGCACAGGCGAGGCGAGGCGAGGCAGGGCGACGGGAACGTATCGATCAGCGCTGCTCTGTCGATATTCTGCAATTATTCCACATTCGGTCTTTGTACATCTGTCCATGCCATACACACTGATCGGACATAACGTTAAAACTCTGGATACTGTTATCACATCCCATAATTATTCACCGCTTTTATTTCACATCCTTTACTCCATAAATCCTTTATTCTCCATCACTTCCTTACTCATTTCTTCATTCCTTATCTTTTGTTCTTCATCCCATTATGTGTCACCCATTCCTCATCCTTCATTCCTCATATCTTTACTCAACATCCCTTTCATCCTGACCCTTCATTCCCCATCACTTCCTTACTCATCCTTTCATTCCCAAATCTTCGTTCCTTACCCTCCATCCCCCCGTCCTTTCCGTACTCACCCTGTTATTCCTCATGCCTTTGTTCCACACCTCTCCATTTCAGATCTTTCATCCCTTACCCTTTCTCTACTAATTCATTTCATTCCTCAACCTTTATTCCACATACAATCCTCATTTATTCTTTTCATTCCACGTCCAACTTTCCAAATATCTATTATGTTTATATACAAAAACAGGACTACTATTGCACTACTGCACTTAAAAGATGGACAATATCACTGCTGCTCATCATTACATTCCACATCCTGTACTTCATTCACTTTATTTATACAGTTCTTACAAAATTATAGTTTTTATATTTGATTTTTTCCTATCAGCATTTTGCAAGTTTGAATTTTATCCCCTTTCCATCAGTTCTACATCTTTTTATCCCTGAGGTATACTGTATATCGTGTGTAGTTGGTTTTTGTAGTGTGATACTCGCTCATACCCATGTACAGTTTGTTTGCGATGTTCATGTTTATGGAAGGAGTCATCTGAGTAATAACAGGGTTGTGGTATAGAGTGTATACGGAAATCAGTGATGATTCAATTATAGTCTGGAAAATGTGGGATTTTCTTGCCAACTGTTAATGACGTTGTCTCCTTTCAGGTGATCGACACACTTTCTAAACTCTCCAACACAACAATCGCACTACAAACTGGAATACGGTGAGTACGATATCATTTCCCCTTCTGTTTTAAGCCCACGGCAGTTGAATAATCACATAAACATCATACAAATTTAACAGTCTTTTTTCATTTAATAAGTAGAAAATATACACTGGAAAAAGAGGCGCCATTTCCGTAGGGTCGAATTATTGGCCTGCATCGAGTTAAGACATTTGAAATGACTGGAACTGGGTGAGGAACACTTGAACACATCGCTCCAAAGTCCAGTCTTTATGCTTTCTAGTAAACTGAAGCCTGTTTTCTGATGAGTCTCACTAACAGGTGGTTTTCTTATGAACACACAGCGGTTTAGTCCCAATCCTGTGAGTTCTCATCA
Organism: Clarias gariepinus; assembly: GCF_024256425.1. NCBI lineage: Eukaryota > Metazoa > Chordata > Actinopteri > Siluriformes > Clariidae > Clarias > Clarias gariepinus. The sequence continues at coordinate 38,364,622 of NC_071103.1, forward strand.
CACTGTGTGTGTGTGTGTGTGTGTGTGTGTGTGTGTGTGTGCGTGTGTATGGAAATGTTTTTACTTTCACTATTAAACATCGCTCAAATTTCTACTAGGGTTTTTTTTTTTTTTTTTTTGCACCAAGCGTTTAAGTGATCTCTGTTCACAACTTCTTCACAATTTTTTCCGACCACATTTTCTTTGGCTGTAAGGATCGTGCTGAACCATCAGCTTTGCTAAAGAAATGTGGTCGGAAAAAAAATTGTAAACAACTTGTTAGTAAGACTGATCAGGAAAAAAGGTTTTGGTTTACTAGAGAGCATACAAATTGGACTTTGAAGCAAGGGAAAAAGGTCATGTGACCTGATGAGTCCAGACTGATCCTATTCCAGAGTGATGGGCGTGTCAGGGTGAGAAGGGAAGGACATGAAGCGATGCTCCCATCATGCATAGTGTCCACTGTACTAGCCTCTGGAGACAGTGTTATGATCTGGGGTTGATCAGTTACTCAGGTCTAGACTCAGGCAATAAAATGAAGTCTATGGAGTTTTTCTTTTTCCCTGAAGGCACAGACATATTTCAGGACTCAAAGTGTTAGAGAGCGGTTCTGGGAATGTGAGAAATCATGTTCACACATAAACTGGACTCCAAATTGTGCTAAAGGCAACTGAACATACATTAGAGATCTTTTTGGAAAACTTACACATCTGGCCGTTTATTGACTTCTTTAGGCTGTAGATGTTAAAATCTCTCTCTCTCTTTCTCTCGCTTTCTCTATTCCTTTCTGAAGGGCGTTTCCTACAGAAGAAAGTGTGGAAGACGAGGACATCTACAATCATCTGGAAGACCTTATAGAGTAAGAGTTATTTTCTTAAAAAACATGACTTTGTTTTTGTGTGTGTGTTTAGAAGTATCGTGATTAAAAAATGTGTCCAGTGCCTCATAAAGCCTTTTTGGAATGACATAACACACATTACAGTCCATTAGAAAATAACCCTTTAAGAGAATCGGCTTGATGGTTTCCATCACCGTTTCTATTAAGGATTTTATTGAATTCAACCAGAAACCAGTAGCACCTTTTACTTGGATGGCTGTTTAGAATCAGAATTCAGATAAAATGAACCACCAGGAACCAGTAGAAACGGTGTACTCCATTATAGTGGTCGTTTAGGGTTACCAGGTCCCTGAAATGGAAATAAAGAATGGGGGATGGAGGGAGGATGAGGTGGGGGATAGCGGGGGGAAAAGGTGGGGGTGGGGGCGTGTTTTTTTTTTTTTGGCGGGGGGCAGGGAGTTTTTATGCGGTTTGAGTGATTCGAATGGCCCTCATATACTATTTTCTCATTCTATCATATATGAGTGTGCGCTGTTTGGGCGTGTAAGATATTTATAAAAGGTTTGTACAGCATGTAGGTCTTATTATAAATAAAATAGTAAATATTACAATATTTGCTACTCATTACTTATGCTACTCATGCTTCCCTAAAGTTTTGTAGTAACATAATCGTGGCATATCTATCGGTTATTATACACTGATGTGCTTGATTGCAAAGCGTTAAGTGCTGTTCTGTGTTCTGACTGGCCTGTTTACTGACTACATTATATTACAAGAGATAACAGCTTTATACTGTAAATGTATCTTTTTTTTACTTTCTTTATTCTATTCTTTCTTAATTGGGCACCTGATAGCTTTGACCTTATGTTTTAGATAAATAGATAAACATATTATGCAGTTTTATAATATCTCAAACATTAAAAATTTTATAAATGTTTAATTATAATCACTCGATTGGGACCAACTCTGTATGCAGTGGCTGGATAGTTTGGGGTGTGGCAGCCCACCAACAGCGGGGCTCGAACATGCACCCTCAGATCAACAACCTAGAGCCTTAGATGCCTAGAGCCATTCAATGTACTCTTGTAAAAATAGTATCCCTTGAAGCTAGCTTGCGCACACAGCTTTGGTTTTATCCAAACTTCCGCCAAGCTTTTTATAATGAAACTTGCCGTTCAGCACACCTGGTGATGTTTCCTCAGTCGTCCTATTATGTCTTTATCACACTCAACCAATAACCGCGCTGGGATTACGGGAAGCCGTTAGAATCAAACTTGGTCACATGATTAATTTGCGTTAAAATTTCTAGATGAATCACATACGTTACCGTGTTAATATTGTCAGCAATATTATTTATTTTTATTCGGTCAGCATCAAGACATTACATACAGCCAAATTAGGAGTCAGAACTAAACCATTTCACCTCGACGGGGGGTGGGGTGGGGGAGGGGTGTAGGGTGTAGACTGGTTATATATTACTGTCTCTTAATGATTTCACACCGAACAGAAGAATGAAATATGTATGTGAAACTTCACAGTACAGTATATATTCGCAGTACCATAAATGATCTGTGGTTTATTCAGTGACATTTCGTAGTGTGTGAAAGTTTTTAAATAATATGATGAAGGTTCCCATGCCTCTCATTACGCCCCCTAACTCCTTATGTGGTAACACTTCAAATGTACATACAGACAGCTCAGGACCCTTCTGTTTAGCCAGAAAATGCAAATGTATTTCCTATTGTCTGTCTGTCTCTGTGACTGTCTCAATTACTTCCATGTTAATGTCTGGTTCTCTTCGCTGATAATATTCAGAGATCTTCAGATACATCATGCGTTCATGTGTTTGTTGAGCTTCTTTTAATCGGTCTTAAAACTTTTAAAATCAATTTGGAGATTTTTTTACACCTAACAGTGGTTGTATTGCTTTATAAAGTTAGTTGTCTGCTTTTTTTTTCTTGCTCCCCCTGCAGGCGACCTGAGGTAATGTCCACTAAGCCCCCTCTCTGTCCATTTCTGAGTGAGAGAGCTTCCCAGTCAGTCCCCTGCCTCGCTCACACACTAGAGTCAGCGCTATAATGAGCTTAATTAATTGTCCCCCTGACAAGAAACCGTAATGACCTGTAATATTTCTGTCCTGTAGATTTCCCTGAACTGATTCTCAAAAAATATGGAACAAATGGCTTCCCTTATCAGTTCAATACAGAACGGGTCTCTTAGTTCTCAATTATGGGATGATTCTGCATGTTATGAAACGATTCTTTATTTAACGGGACGAAACACTCCACTAAAAACACATTAAAAACCCCTTTATCACCTCAAACGTGTCTCTGTAAAAAGGCAAGGGTGCTAAAATAAAATTAAGATTTTACATTAAATCAGAGTGCTGAAATCCCAGCATATACCTAATGAACTACCCAGCTAACGATCCAAAACAGTGCTAACTTGCTAAAATTACATACGATTAGCTTCACTCTGAGGTACTGTTAGCATAAAAACACAGCTGTTTTACTGATGTGTGTGTGCGCACGCGCTGTGCTGGCACTTTTAATACTGTTTTCTCTAGATTTGTCTTAGCTGTGTGTGTTTTCTTGCTAACATGATATGGCCAAAGCTAGCTAATTAGCGTTCAGTGAACAATGCTAGCTGGCAAGATTTAGAAAATCTCCATCGCTCTGGCTAATTGTAATTACATCATAATGCCCCAGTCTAACCCTGAAACAACATCTGGTGTGTGTGTGTGTGTGTGTGTGTGTGTGTGTGTGTGTGTGTGTGTGTGTGTGTGCACTCATGGGTGAGTAGTAATACTCATCCATAAACATGGGATCAGCTGTGCTTGGAGACTCTGATATCTCACGGCCACAGCTGTTTCACTCAGATTTGTGTGTGTGTGTGTGTACACCAAGATGTCCTGCTTGTGTAATATGAATATTGTTTTCCCCAGATGTGTGTGTGTGTGTGTGTGTGTGTGTGTTGTGGAGGGTGCTGTAGTGACCCTTTTCTCTGGAGAACTGTGTATGTTCCTGGAATAGAAAAATAGACCTACACACACACACACACACACACACACACACATACACACACACACACACACACACACACACACACACACACACACACACACACACACACACAATAAATAGACTGTGATGTGGCAGTCACATAAAACCCTAGACTAATATTTACAGATTGAAGTGTGATTTTGTGATATTTTTATTATGCCCTTATTTGTACAGTAGTTAATTTTACTAGTTACATTTATTTTCCATTGTATTTTATTTCTTTTATTGATATTTATTCCTTAACCTGGCGGTCGTATAAGCATTTCACTGCATATCATACTGTGTATGTCTGTGTATGTGACAAATAAAATTTAAATTTGAATTTGAATTTGAAGTGTGTTGATCTCCTGTGTGTTAAAATTGTAGAGGATGTGTGTAAGACTGGGTGGTTTTTTGTCTGATCTTTGGTTGGTGATTAGAAAGAAAGATGTGGATGGCTTATAAGATCTGTGTGTGTGTGTGTGTGTGTGTGTGTGTTAGGGCTGCACGATATTAGGAAAATATACGATATGCAATATTGTTGTTAAATATAACAATATTTCTTGCGATATAACATTTCCCTAGAGAAATGCATTTTTATTATTATTATTATTATTATTATTGCCTTTTTTATCATTTATATGTAATGATCATACTAAAATAAACAGGTAATAGATATTCGTCTGATGTAATTAAATCTAATTCAGGCTAATAAGAAACTATATGTCAAGGAAGTTGCAAATATTTAGACTTCAAAACACTATGAATGACTTTAAACCCTCAGCAGATATTCTGATTTCTGGTTTGCTGTTACCATAAACCTGCCAACACAATATGAATTACTTTCAAACGTTACTTTTTATTTATGTGTAACCAAATTTATGTGTACACTCATCAAGAGTGTCTTAAAACAAGAGCATCTTTTAAACAAAATATTTCCTTTGGCTTGCTTTTTTTAAAATAAAAATAAATATTATCAAAGAAAAATTTAATTTAAAAAATACTATTAAGTATAAAGATATAAGCGGGTATAAAGATAGTAAGGGCCCATCGAATTAGTCAAATTTGAACACACAAATGCTTGGCACATAAATTAAATTTCATTTATTGCAACTCGGATATCGCGTATACCAATATCACGATAACAATAATTTTTCGATATATTGTGCAGCCCTAGTGTGTGTGTGTGTGTGTGTGTGTGTGTGTGTGTGTGTAATGCCTGATTGTCTAATCTGCAGTAAGACTGTGGAATATCTACTAAAGTTTCCAAGTTCCAGTGACATTATTATAAATAATAAGGAAGGTCTGATTGAGTGTGTGCGTTGATGTCTGATCTTTGATTGTCAGATTCCCAGTGTGAATGATGTGGACAATAAGATCTGCATAATTATGTGTGTATGTGTTAAGGCAGATCTCTGACTGTCTAATCTATACTGAGAATCTTTTGGGCGATAAAGAGGACATATATGACTCTGTGTGTGTGTGTGTGTGTGTGTGTGTGTGTGTGGTAATATCGGAACTCTGACTGTCTCACCTCCAGTGCAAATGCTGTGGATGATATGAAAGACCTGAAATGAATGTGTGTGTAATAATGTCTGATCTCTGACTGTCTGATCTCCAGTGAGAATGCACTGAATAATAAGGAGAACATTTATAACTGTGTGCATATGTGTTGTTGTCTGATCTCTGCCTGTCTAATCTCCAGTGCAAATGGCATGGTTGATATGGGGGACCTGTAATTGATTTGTGTGGTAATGTCTGATCCTTCCGGCTGTCTGATCACCAGTGAGAATAAAGAACTGTGGATGATAAAGAAACCGAGTTAACTGTAATTTTGTGTTAATGTCTGATCTCTGACTGTCTGATCGCTAATGAGAATGTGGAGGATAAAGAGGTCCAGTTTGATTGTATTCGTATGTTGATGTCTGATCTCTTGTGGTCTGATCTCCAGTGAGAATGGCGTGGACGATGAAGAGGACCTGTATGACTGTGTGTATGATGATGATGGTGGTGGTGAGGTTTATGAAGACCTGATGAAAATGGAGGCTGGAGCTCCACCGGTGAGTCATGCACAAGCTCCGCCCACCACTCCATATGACATTGGATCCTGTATTCTTAGATGTTTGTGTGTGTGTGTGTGTGTGTAATGTGATTACAGAAACAGGTGGAGACAGACATCAGGAGCTGCTGCCTGGCTGAGATCAGACAGACGGAGGAGAAGTATGCAGAGACACTGGAGTCTATCGAGAAAGTACATACTCTTCACAAGACACACTGACACACTCGCTCCTGTGCATTGCTCAAGTCTCATTTAGTCTAATAAATTATTATAAATAAATATTTAAAACCCATTAATTGCAATTTTAATTATTCCTTTAAAATAAAAATTTGTCCTAAATGCATAAACCTGCCATGCGTTCAGTCATCTACTGTTAACTTCCGGGAGCCAAAAGGTATCTTTAAAGTGTCTAAATTTTACATCTGTAAATACACCGGGAAAGTTGTGTGTATTCAGAGTCGGGTTATGCACCTGCACCTGGGTCTCGCTCCTGAGGTTGCTACAGTAGAATTATTATTATTATTATTATTATTATTATTATTATTATTATTATATTAGTAAAAGATTATTGCTATCATAAAATATAAATCACAGACAGAAAAACAGAACAATGTTTTTTTTTTTATATTCAATACAAAACTAATATTAAGTCTCTAGGAAACAAAGTATCCTGGACTGAAGGAGAAGCTGATTAAGTTGCAACAATGTAACTGGAGTTAAATTCAATTTTTTTTTAAAAGTTGTAAAAAGTTACAGTACCTTACTACTGATTTGATAACGTCATTTTTATTGTATTACAGACGGTCCCCAGGTTACGATATGTAATCAGCAGAAACTATGCGATACTCTCTCGTGAGAGTGTTAGGATGAATTCCGCAAACAATTTTCAGATCAATATTAGTATTTATTAGTTAATTTTTATGTCCGTTTTTATGACATGATCATACATAATTAAATAATTAATCTTTGCTATTGTGGTGCTGAGTAGCTGTTCTTCTCTGCTTAAACGTTTCTGTGTTCTCAGTACTTCCTCAGGCCGCTGGAGCAGTTCCTCACATCGTCCGAGATTAACAGGGTCTTCATCAACATTCCTGTAAGTCTCGTTTTTATTTTATTTTAATTGTATCGAATATCTGATATTAAATTAACACAGAAGTTTAAAATACTCAAATATACAGTCATTATGGTAAATAATGGTATAACATAATAACAAAATGTTATTTAAAATTATAAATAATTTAATAATTAAAGTTATAAATATAAACACATTTATAGATAAAACAAAACAAGCCTGTAACAATCAATTACAATGAACCTATATTTAATTACAATAACTTATATTTGAACTTATATTTGATCTCACAATAAACCTATCATCATTTTTGTAGTTGATGTTTAAATGTTTATTAAATTATTTACTTAGCTTAGAAAATTTCTCTAATATGACAGTTCACCACAAATTATTTCATTATAATAAAAATAAAACTGGAAGTCATTTAAATATGCAAAATTCTCACTAAAGTTTCTGAAAGGCATATTTTGTCACATGACTAGGGCTCATTATAATATTATATTTAAAAAAGAAACACAACGGAAAAGAAGAAACACATCAAACAGAAAGAGATGTAAAGCGGTAAGAAAAATTTTTATTTGAAGTAGAGTTGACACAGGAAAGCGCTTTAAACGACTGAGATCATGTGATGTCTACACACGTTGCATAAATTTGCAAAAAATAAAGCTTTACCATTACTCTTGCCAAATGTTGTGCAGTTTTTGGAGCAATAATGTAACTTGTTCACATCATATCTGCATTATGTTTATTTTAGTTTTTTGCTGTCGTGAAAAACTTTTTATGTGTCTTCTTTAATGTACAGGTAAAAATCTAAAAAAAAAAAAGGTTAGAGATTTAGGTTTAAGCAAAAAATAATAATAATAATAAAATGTAAAAATTAAAATGTTAACTGTCACATACACATCAATACATAATATGATATGCAGGGAAATGCTTATACAACTGTCTGTCTGAAAAGAAAATTACACTGCAAAAAAAGAATATTGCACTAAAAAAATACAATTAACTAATGATTGAATGTACAATAAGATATTAATTTAAGCTAAAAAATAAATTGTAAAATGAAATAAAATAAAAATAAAAAATTTAATTACACATGAACAGTATAGAAGTGTAGAAAATATAAATGTACGAAATGTAAAAACAAATATGTAAAAAATTAACCATCATCCAAAAAGAAAATGAACTGCCACCAACATTTAATAAATGTTTAATATAAATGTTTGCTGCTGTTCACTGAATAGCAAAAGCATTCAGCAGTTGATTCATAAATATGCTTTCATTTATTTCTTGCTCTTAAATAATGATTTAAGTTCATTTAGAAAACTAGCGGGTACGTTATGAAGGTGACGCCCTTTAGGATTTACACACAGGATGTGAGCGAACGCTGCTCCGAATGAGACAGCTGTGAATCAGTTCAGTACTGTAAAGAGATCTTACTACACTGAGTTTACTCAGGTTTACTAATAAATCACATTCAAAATCACGCTATGTGTGTGTGTGGTTTGGAACAGGACCTGGTGAAAGTGCACAAGAGCCTGCTGCAAGATCTGCAGAACTCCATCAGTCACCAAAGTGCCAGTAACCTCTACCACATCTTCATCGACTACAAGGAGAGGTACAGTACAGTACGAGGTCACACGCTGTCTAGACGCTGTATACTGAGTAAAGTATAGAAGTAAAGAAGGATGGATTTTTAACAAGATATCCTCTGTTATGAACTGGTGAAGAAATCCAGTGTATTGTTTTTCGTCTAATTTATCCTCCAGGTTACTGATCTATGGGAAGTACTGCAGCCATGTAGAGACGGCCATCGCATTCCTGGATGAACTCTGTAAAGAAAAAGAGGACGTGAGACAAAAGCTAGAGGTCAGAAGCTTGTTTTAAGTATAAAATCATCATCTATATAAATAAATTACAGGTTTTGTCTGTACATTGGTCAGAACTTTCAGTTTCATACTTTGGAGGACCAGAAACCCAGTCTTAGAAAACATTCTGTATGTCTGTATGTCTGTATGTCTGTCCAGCCTGATTTTGTCACAGCATCACACAAAACTGGCTGGACAGAATGTTATGAAACTTTTGCCTGAAGTTAAACCTGCACTATATTGTACATTAAATCAAAAACTTGAGTAGAGGTGACGTTATGATTATGTCAGATTACATCACGGAATTTAGCGTTTTTTTTTGGACAAATATTACACTTTTTCCCTGGAGGTGGGCGTGGCTATACGCGTCACTCAGCAGAGCCAATCAACGAGGTAGTTTACGACATACTGTATAGACAGAGTATGCGGAAGACACAGGAACCACGATATATACAATACACACACACACAAACACACACACACACACACTCACACACATACGAGATCTAAACCACCATAAATTTAATCGAAATGTTAGGTAGAAGCGAGGTCAGGAGCTGTTATGACCAGATGCCAATCAGCTTTTTTTTTTTACTTTTAAGCTTTTAACTATTTCTACAAACTCTTTAACCCGTCAGCGACGTGTACTAACGCTAGTGGAAAATAAATAATTAAATAAAAATTAGACACAGTTTAGAGGAATTGTACATCAGTACATTTATTTTCTTCGCTTTATACTGCTAAACCGTATACACTCATGTGACACCTGTTTAAAAAAAAAAAAAAAAAAACCTTTAAAAATCTTTACATTATAACATAAGAGTTTACAATCCTATTGTGGTCAAATTCTGCCCTCTGCTGCTTATCAGTGGTAGTACAGCCTTTTAATTTTTATGGCTTTAGGAATAATCAATGCAAATGTTGATAAAAATGAATTAAGTCATATTCTAACCTTATATTTTTTAAATATTACTTTGTTTAATTTTAGAAAACCTTATTTTATTAGGGTTATTTTAAATAAGCACATCAACACTGATTAAAGGTGTGGTAAGAGATTCAATTCCACTACATTGTTTGGTCAAATTCATAAATATCTCCTTACAACAACATATGATCTCTTATGTTAATATTGGTCAGCTAGCACAGTGTTGCGTTTTACAGCCTTGGAAATGCACGTTAATAAAATTTGTGAACGGCGGAGCTTCCATTCTTAACCAAAAATTAAACACACATATCATTATGCCAATGTGTACATTTTATACATTGTATATCCTTTAACTATTAGCTATAAATACTGTACCTGTTAAGCAAAAACTATTAAACAGCACTGTATCTCTGTGCACGTTCAGTTTTAAATTATACACCTTACAGTTAAAACATCATAACTTTTTTTGACATTACTCTAATAAGACATTTACAGTATTATTGTCTGTCATTTCATACCTCACAGGTTCACCTGCTACACAGAGCAATATTCTTTTGGCCACTAGAGGTCACCAATGTGCACTTAAATCTAAGAGTTAAACTGAAGTTTCGTCCAGCCGTCATTAATGACATCAACAGCTCAAAATATACACAACTGGGAAACTGGCAGGACTTTACGTTTCTGATTGAACAATAATTTGAGCTTAAAGGACTCAGGAGCGGTGACCTCATCTGAAAGGGAGGAGTCACTTTATGATTGATGCAATAACAATAAAATAATTTCTTTTACTTCTCTCAGTAGATATTTACTCTTTTAGTTAGGGATCACACTCATTGATTAACCTTTTACATGTGATGTCATGACGTCAGGCCCCCATGGTCCTGCCCACTTCTGGATGAGGAAAGTGACTTACAGTACCAGACGCCGGTGCCAAAACCCACATACACACTCTGTTTCCTTAGTAATCACTTCGAAGTTTACTTCGCATTATGGCTACCACGACACGTACAAAGCTAACTAGCTACTAAAACAAGGCTACATTGCTAATGCCTCTCTAACCCCTGATACTAGGTGGATCTGGTGGAAGGGATTGTACACCCTACATAGTGCACTAGCTTTACATTTAATGCTATTTGGGATTCAACACCAGAAAGGTTAGTTAGCTATTAATTAGAAAGCTTGAGATGTAATCTTCACATCATTTCATGAAGAGTCGTCTTATTTGCAAAAGAAGCACCTAAAGAGAGAACGCTAATCCTAACTCTAGCAAACGTCACTAAATCCGGGAGGGATCACATATTTGTGCACTGTCTGTTATTATTTAGCTAATTATGTTATGATAACAAATGAAACTTCCATTAATTAAGGATGCTTCCGCCGTGCGCTGTTGTGACTGTCGTCATGGTGTCTCACGTGACTACAAAAGATCAATAGTGGAGGACGTCTGATTACTGACGAGCTCGTCTAGACTCTCTGGGCTCTTCCCTGTATCAGATTAATGAAGTGCATGCAAATGTTTTGATTGGATTACGCCTTAAATCAGATTTCTTTACGTTATCAGATTATTGTGTGCATGTAAACCCAGATCAGATGTCACGTGACTAACTCAGAAATGTGGTTCTTGTGTTTTGTTTTATCAGGTCTGTTCTAAAAGAGCGAATAACGGCAAGTTCACGCTCAGAGATCTCCTTGTGGTGCCGATGCAAAGGGTTTTAAAGTATCATCTGCTTCTCCAGGTGAGCTCAGTGTGTGTGTGTGTGTGTGTGTGTGTGTGTGTGTGTCTACACCTTTACAGCATCCTGTTATACCTTTGTTCCCCTATTAGAAAATAATCCACTTCATGGAAATGAATCATCAACAGGCTGGTGTGATGAACCGTGATCTAAACCCTGATTTTCTTATAACATCACATTAAATTACAGCTTTTCATTTCTACAAAGCGCTAACACTGGAGACTCCTTCCTTACAATAAAAAAAAATTAAAAATCACATTGCAATATTAAGATTTAAGAAAATGTAAATATTTAAGAGTCAGAAACTGAAGCCTTGGTGAAATAAAGCAGGAAAACGACGAGTGAATCAATCGTCAAGAGTAAGATCAGCCACTAGGGGGCAGCATCATCATCTGGTAGAGTCTGTGAGAACGTGCGTGAGAGATAGACAGAGGGCAGACGATGTGTTGTGGCATTAATATTTCATACCGAGGCTCTCGCTGTCCATCAGACGTCACACGCGGAGTGTACTTCATGCTCCGTGTGACTGAGCCGTGCCGAGATCTGAAAATAAACGAGGGAGAGAAAAATAGAGAGAGAACAGAAAAAAAAACAGAGAAATGTGTGAATACTAATAGCTCTTTTATATTCATATTTTTTTAAAACTCGGATAATTTCTTAAAATAATTCATTTGATAATTTGATTTTTTTCCTCGAAATCACATTAGTGGGGATTAAGACGTGTTGCCAGGGTTGCCAGATCACACTGATAAAATCCCGCCTAGCCAGTTATGAAAATTTCATCAAACATTATCTGTCTAGACGACAGTCTCCGCCCTCTTTTTTGTGCATTATTTTTCTCAACCTGCGTCTCTGTCTTCCTTTTAAACTCCCGACTTCCACTTTCTGGTTTTGAGCCACGCCCTTTTCTCGTCTCAGCTTAGTAAAAGCTACCGGTCAGTCGAACCCCTGTCCTGATGTCACACGCTGCCTCGTGGTTCAAAGCTAATGAATGACGTGCTGAGTTTTTACAAACGCCTGAGGAAAGCGGCGAGACGTCAATCCCATAATGCTCTTCTGTTCCCGGGAAAGATATAAAAGAATATTCTTATTAAAGGTGTTAGGCTGTAGGATAGTATAACATTAGCATAAATGTGTGTGTGTGTGTGTGTGTGTGTGTGTGTGTGCTCTTTGCTCCAGTGCAGGGGGAGTAGATGGAGTGTGTTGATGTGTGCACACTGCTTTAACCTGTTATTCTCCTCCACTGCTCATGAACATCTCTCTCTCTCTCCCTGTCTAACTGTCTGTCTCATTTTAACTGTCTCTCACTTTTGTCTGTCTCTCAGTCTGCCTCTCTCATTCTCTCTCTGTTCATCTGTAAGTGTACCTCTTTCTATTTTTGCTTTCCAGCTATCTCATTACTCGCTGTGTTTTTGTCTGTCTGTCTGTCTGTCTCTGTCTTCTCATGCCTTAGTTTCTGTCTTTCTGTCTATCTGTCTGTCTGTTCATTTTCCCCTTTCTGTCCCTCTTTTGGTCTCTCTGTCTGTACCCCTTTCTCTCTCTTTCTCTTATTCTCTCTATCACTCTTTGTCTTTTTCTGTCTCTTCCTGTCACCATTGCTGTCTCTCTATGTGCTGGTCTTTCTCTGTCTGTCTCACACTTTGTCTGGTTGGGTCTCTGCCTGTCAATCTGTCTCTCAGCCTTTCTTTTTCTAATTGTCTCTCTATCGTTTTCTCTAATCTCTCTCTCTCTCTCTCTCTCTCCCTGTGTGCCTCTAACTTTGTCTGCATTTTCGTCTGTCTCTCTGTCACATGCTTCCTGTACGTCTCTTTGTCTGTCTTTCCGTCTCTACTTTGCTTGTTCTTGTTCTCCTTTAGTCTTTTTGTGTGTTTTTCTGTTTCTCTCTCCTTCTTTGACATTGTCTTTCACACACACAAACACAAATGCAAACACACACGCACACACACATCTCTTAGTAAATGAACCCAGACAGGTATCCCATCATGCTCTGCTCTGCCCACCCCCTCCCCTCCCCTCCCCTGATAAACAGCGCTGATGTATTTCCCAATGTTCAGTCTAAACTTTCCTGCTTCCTCTTTCACTCTTTGAACAAAAATTTTTATATAAATAAGATGTGTGTGTCTCACAGGTGATAATAACACACACACACACGCACACACACACACATTTAGGGGGGATTCAGCTACCGTTTTGGTGGCAATCTATAGAGCAGGCCAAAGGGAAGCCATTTATCAGCCAGGTGGGAACACGAACACACACACACACACACACACACACACACACACACCTTTCTGTTTATCCCTCAGCATGGCCTCGATGCCTCGTTTACTCCCCCCAGAAGGCAATCTCGTACTGCTCAAACAATCTTATTTCTCATTTCCATTCCAAACCGCTGACACTGAGATATCGCTTCCACTCCCGCTGTGTGTGTGTGTGTGTGTGTGTGTGTGTGTTTATGTTTATGCATAAATGTGAAAAATGGTAGAGCATGTTTATGGAAAGCCAGCAAACGAATAATATTGTTGTGTTTCCATAAACTTCTACGATAATGATGATGTCGTTAAAACACCCACCAGCGCCAGGAGGTCATGGGCTCAGCTCAAACCACCCTTAGAGGTCCATTAAAACCATCAGGTGTCACCATTAAAACCATCAACTGATTCTGTTTAAACCATCAGGTGCTAACATTAAAACAACAGGTGATACCATTAAAACCATTAGGTGTTACCAATAAAACCATCAGGTAATACCATTAAAACCATTAGGTGTTACCATTAAAACATCTGGTACTACTATTAAAACCATTAGGTGTTACCATTAAAACATCTGGTGCTACCATTAAAACCATTAGGTGTTACCATTAAAACATCTGGTGCTACCATTAAAACCATTAGGTGCTTCCATTAAAACACCTGGTGCTACCATTAAAACCATTAGGTGTTACCAATAAAACACCTGGTGCTACCATTAAAACCATTAGGTGTTACTATTAAAACATCTGGTACTACCATTAAAACCATTAGGTGTTACCATTGAAACCATCAGGTGCTACCATTAAAACCATTAGGTGTTACCATTAAAACATCTGGTGCTACCATTAAAACCATTAGGTGCTTCCATTAAAACACCTGGTGCTACCATTAAAACCATTAGGTGTTACCAATAAAACATCTGGTGCTACCATTAAAACCAATAGGTGTTACCATTAAAACATCTGGTGCCACCATTAAAACCATTAGGTTTTACCATTAAAACCATCAGGTGCTACCATTAAAACCATCAGGTGCTACCATTAAAACTATCAGGTGCTACCATTAAAACCATCAGGTGCTACCATTAAAACCATCAGGTGCTACCATTAAAACTATGTGGTGTCACAATTTAAACCATCAGATCAAACCGTTGGGTTCTACCATTAAAATCCTTCAGGTGTCTACGCCTTAAAATCATCAGGTGCGAATATAACATCATCTGGTACAGCACCATTAAAACCATCAGATGCTCCCATTAAAACTATCAAGTGGCACCGTTAACACATCAGGTTTTATTATTAAAACTATCTGTGGTCAACATATAAACCATCAGATAATAGCATTAAAACCGTCGGGTGCTACCATTAAAACCTTTAAAACCAAAAAACTTTGCAATACTACTTCAATACAATTAACCCAATTGGCTTGAATTTGTTAAATGTGTTTTATTTAAACAGGAATTAGTGAAACACACTAATGACGCTGTGGAGAAGAGCAACCTGCGCAGCGCTCTGGATGCCATGAAGGTGAGTCTGTGGCAGCGAGGAGTCTGGAAATTACGTCATTTTGATGGTTACAGATCAAATAACTCACTGTATAACTTTAAATGTTATACACGTTCAAACGGAAAAAAATATATAATTGTGCGTGAGTGGGACAAACATTAGTGGTGCCTGATTAGTTGTTGGAAAAATAATTGATCGATGATTGATTGTTGGGTAACAGTTGTTATACATGATTGATCATTGGGAGAAATAGTAACTTCATCATCATTGTGTTTAGGAAAATTAGCAAAAGTGACCAGAAATTGGTTCCTGGGAAAATAGTGGTGACTGATAGTAGTGATCTGTTATTGGTCGTTGTGATCAATAGTGATTGTGATTGGTAATTGGGATCAAAAGTGATCCGTGATTGGTCGTTGGGGACAATAGTGATCTGTGATTGGTCATTGGGATCAGCACCAATCTGTGATTGATCGATGGGATCAACAGTGATCCATGATTGACGCTGGCAACACAGAGACACAGCGCCCTCTGGTGGCTCTGCCTCATTGCGTAGCATATCATGTTCCACGCTTCCTCTCCGAATATTTCTAGCGCTTGGTTTGGAAATTAAGAGTGCTCTACAGGCCTCCTCAGAGTCAGCGCACTTGTGTCACTAAAACTCTGTAAAGTGTGTGATTTGAGTGAATCAGCTCGTCAGACCGTCTCGACTCTGATGATTACGACGAGTGTGTGATGTGTAATGGAGGCAAATTACGGCGAGTACGAGGGTGTGGAAGTGTGCTGTTAGCACCGAGAGGGGCCTAATGATTTCATTAGTCTAAATTAGCCACTTAGCGTTGATTGCTAACGCGGTTAACCTCCTTGAGTGCTGCCGCAGCGCGCGACTCTGATTAATGCAAAGAGAGAGAGAGAGAGAGAGAGGGAAAAGGGAATTATTAGAGAATAAACTTTGTTTATTACTTCAGGAAGTGTCTTTAAAGATAATACAAACATCAGGAAGTGAGGTTTAGGTGTAAAAGGAAGTGTGTGTGTGTGTGTGTGTGTGTGTGTGTGGCTATGTTTTAGGATTTGGCGCAGTATGTGAACGAGGTAAAGAGAGACAACGAGACGCTGAGGGAGATCGACCAGTATCAGAAATCCATCGAGAATCTTGTGAGGATAATCACACACACACACACGCACACACACACACACACACACACACACACACACACACACTTTCTTTTACATGTATGTGTGTGTGTGTGTGTGTGTGTATGTTGAGTGTATATATTGTGTGTGTGTGTGTGTGTGTATGTTGAGTGTATATATATTGTGTGTGTGTGTGTATGTTGAATGTATATATTGTGTGTGTGTGTGTATGTTGAGTGTATATATTGTGTGTGTATGTTGAGTGTATATATTGTGTGTTTGTGTGTATATATTGTGTGTGTGTGTGTGTGTATGTTGAATGTATATATTGTGTGTGTGTGTGTGTGTATGTATGTTGAGTGTATATATTGTGTGTTTGTGTGTATATATTGTGTGTGTATATATTGTGTGTATATATATTGTGTGTATATATATTGTGTGTGTGTGTGTGTATATATACAGTATTGAGTGTGTGCTGTGTGTCTTGTTGCAGAATCTGCGTCTGTCAAATTACGGGAGGCCTAAAGGGGACGGGGAGGTTCGAGTCTCGACGGTGGACAAACGAGCCAAACAGGACAGGTGAGCTCACACACTCCTCTCTGAGACACACACACACACACACACACACACTGCACCTCCTGTTTCTCTCTTTCCACAGTCCTCACGCCCCCCCCCCTTTTCTCCCCCTCTCTCCCTAACCCCCCCCTTCTCTCACAGGCACATCTTCCTGTTTGATGCGGCTGCGATCGTGTGTAAGAGGCGAGGAGACGGGTACGAGATGAAGGACGTGATCGACCTCTACAACTATAAAATCACCAACAACCCAACCTCGGACAAGGAGAACCGCAAGGTGACTGAAAGAGAGAGGGAGAGAATGAGAGAGGACAGGGAGAAAGAGAGGGGGAGAGAGGACAGGGGGAGAGAGAGGGGGAGAGAGGACAGGGGGAGAGAGAGGGGGAGAGAGGACAGGGAGAAAGAGGGGGGGGAGGACAGGGAGAAAGAGGGGGGGGAGGACAGGGAGAAAGCAACCGACTTTAGAGAGATCTAAAGATAAGTTGATGCAGAAAGGGAGAGAGAAGTAAGGAGAGAGAAAAAGAAACAGAGAAAATGGGGAACAGAGGGAGAATCAGGGTGAAGATGTAGAGAGAGAGAGAGAGAGAGAGAGAGAGAGAATCAGTCTAATAGAGAGACAGAAGATAAAGCTGAAGAGAATTCATGATGAAGTTCAGCAGGAAGAGAAAGAAGAGAGAGAGAGAGAGAATGAAAGAGGGAGAGAGACACATACACATATGATGCTTAGAGAGAGAGAGAAAAGGAAGGAGAGAGAATGAAAGACAGGACTACAGCTAGAGAGACACACATACATATGGAATGAGACAGAGACAGCCAAAGCAAGTTACTAAACGCAGAGAGAGAAAAGGAGGAAAAGAGAGAAAGAAAAGAAGGAGAGAGTGAGTGAAAGAGAGGGAGAGAGACACATGAAAAGAGGTAGAGACAGAAAAATGAACATAGAGAGATTTAAAGAAGACAAAGAGACAGAGAGAGAGAGAGAGTCAAAGAAAATTAGTCAGAGAGAGAAAGATGAAGAAATGAAGCACTGAGAGAGAAGAGTGATAGTAATAGAAGTATTGGCACCCTTTAGGAAACACTAAATTTAACTGACTGATGTGATTTCTGTTAGACCGTTAAACATGAGGAGACACTGTGAATAAAAAAAAAAAAACATAATAATATGATATTAATAATATCATAATAATAAAAATAATAATAAAAAAAAGAATAAGTTGTTAAATTGGGAATAAATACAATGGTCTGGATTTCTAGAGGTTCCTAGATAGATGTATGGATGGTATAATTTATTATTATTATTATTATTATTATTATTATTATTATTAATAATAATAATAATAATAATAATAATAAAAAACATTTGTGTGGAAATGTTCCTGGCCTGTTGAGACTGCTTCCCCACATAAGCATGATGATGGATGAACTTGATGTGAAATCCTCCTGGAGAACGTCTCCATGCTTTCTGAATACGAGACGCTGAGACAGAACCGTGAGCGATCTATCATTCATAAGCAAATATATTTCCATAAGCAATTCAGCACAAACAGGGCCGAAATGAATCGTTTCAGACGGCAGGAGTTTGTCAGAAAGCGGATTCCTGAGCATAACTCAAACAGCACAGACTCAACACTGCACATCTCCATCGGCAGACGCTCGGAGAGAGAAGCTCTGATTTTGTACGAACCCCGTAACCCTGAGCTACAACACGAACACGGGAAAAAAGGAAGCGTGAAATCATAAAACTAGAGAATCAGTGCTGCTTTAAAGCTGTTTTTTCTGCATTTGGTTATAAAACATCACACATACTGGTTCCCTCTGCCAGGAGGTTATGACCTGCCCTTAGGTTAATAGTTTTATAAGACAATAATCCTGAATGTTCGGTATATCCGTATCAAAATAGAGTGTGTGCAAGGCTTAATTAATTATTTCAGTATGTAACAAATGACACACTGAAAAACCAGGAAGTATAAATGTCTACACAAAACAAAAAGCTTACGCATATTATATACTACAATCAGATGAGAAGGCGATGACGGGACAAGAGCGGAAAATGAAAGCTTGTGGTTTTAATAGTTTAAGCGGTTTGTTTTTTTAGGAGATCATTAATACGTTTTTAAAATTCCTTTGTTGTACCTGTATATTCTGTTTTTGTATTGTGTTTTATTTTATATTCATGCATCTTATATAAGTTTATACTTTTTTGTACATGTTTTAACTTTACATTTACATCTTTCACATTTCATCCTGTTGCCTGTTACATTTTTTAAATCTATTTTTTTATGTCTTTATCATTATGAATTATCAAAATGCACCATTATGCAAACATTATTATTATTACTATTATTATTATTACTATTACTAATATTATTATAAGGGGCGTTCAAGTCAAACCAGGATGCAGGCAAAAAACTGATTTTTACAGAAGACTTTAATCATGAGACTCTTCAAACATATGAAACGTCTTTTATGTACGTCTGTGAATGTCGATCCCGGCCAAGGTGGCTTAGAGCCCACTGCACTCGTTCCCGTCAACATTCAGCAAGTGGAACATCTGATCAAAAAAAAAAAAAATCAACATAGTGGACTTGCAGAAAAGACACACCTGTCTGCGAGCTGTATACACAATCATTGACCAACACCACTTGTGCCCCCCCGTACAGTCCTGACCTCGCTCCAAGACATTTCAATATTTACAGGAGATCCAGGGAGGCCAGCGTTTCAGACGTCATTCAGACAGGCAGTCCAAGCACTGGTGGAACATTGGAATAAACACTGGGATTAGTGCATTAGGGGATTATATAGAGAAATAAAGGAGGAGTTTTCACTAACTGACTCGAACGCCCTTAGTGGAATATACAGGGTGCCAATACTTTTGGAGTTGAGTTCAGATTTATGGGGGTTGTTGATGAGAAAAATCTATTATTTAATTATTGTAGTTTTTAAAATTTGAACTATTTTTTCCCACCCAGTGGTCATACGGGTTTTACCTCACACACACTCAGGGACGAAACGGCTTCGAGTTCTTCTTCAAGACCAAAGAACTGAAGAAGAAGTGGCTCGAGCAGTTCGGGATGGCCATGTAAGTGTGTGTGTGTGTGTGTGTGTGTGTGTGTGTGTGTGTGTGGTGTTTACGTCTTGCTACTCTTGTCTTTCAGGTTGCTCGTTTATCAGATACATTTAGGCAACAATGACATGATCGCACGCACACACACACACACACACACACACACACGTGCGCACACACACTTTATGCATGCCATAGGACATACCTGATTTATGGTGAGACAGGATTCACTCACTGTTCACATTCCTCACTGAATGCTCACTTGGCAGGCGTACCTACCTGTACTGTACAGCGCTGCTGAGTTCTGCACTCTGATTGGTCACAAGGAGTTGATTAATTCTCTAAAACATCTGCTCTGACAGTAGCGCAGTAGGTTTATATCAGTGCACTACAATCTAGTACGGTAGCGTTTCGATAGCAGCATCTCATCCTCTGAGACGTGTTTATTGAACGCAGAAGATAAAAGGAGATGTTTATTTAACATTATGGAAGGAGTCTCCAGTTCCAGAGCTTAAGGTGAGATTTTTGGTTTCTGACATCTTCAGAAAAAAGGATTTACATGACAAGCTGCTATGACGTAAACACAAACAAGATCTGACGCGTTTCACAGATGACGTTTACTGTAACTATAAAAGCAACATCACACCAGCCCGCCCATTCATTGTTGATGATTTTCCTGTAACGTGATGAGACACAGTGTTTTATTTCTTTCAGGATGTCTTCCAATGCTGACATTAAATCGCATGTCAAGCAAGTTGTTTTTTATCTGTCTGCTTGTTATCTCTCCATCAGCTCCAACATCCAGCCGGAGAACGGCAACAGTAACGAGCACGAGTTCCGCATGCACACCTTCGAGAAGATCACGGCCTGCAGCTCCTGCAAGATGCTCCTGAGGTGAGCTGAGGGTCACGGGATCTCCTCACAATATAGATCCAGGCTTAGAAATTCATTTCAGAATTTGTACAGACAACATTTTGTAACAGAACACAGTTATGAGAGTATAAACTCCCTTTATTTCTCTATATAATCTCATAAAACACTAATGCACTTATCCCAGTGTTTCACGAGTGCATGGACACCATCAAGGTAGAAAGTTTTCACAGTACGCCAAAGCTTTGATGTTGGTCTTTCAGTTGCTCTCTGTGAAGTGGTTGCCACAGTATACAATCCTGGCACAGGTTTACCACCGGATGCCCTTTCTGATGCAACTCTCCCGTTTAATCCGGGCTTGGGACCGGCACTGCGTCCAGTTTGGGGGAATCGGGTGGGAATCGGACCCGGGCCGTCCACATGGTAGAAAAGAAACCGATCACTGAGGCCATGTCCACACGCAGCTGGGTATTTTTAAAAATAGAGATTTTTCTACTTGTTCTCTGTAACGAGTTTACTGTACGTAAGTCCACTATTGCACAAAATACCCTCATAAACAAAGCTGAGGTCAAATCAAGCAGACTGGCACACAGACAATGACATCATCGTCACACAAGGTGACGTTACAACGAGCCAAAATCTCCCACTGAAAACAGGGTTTTGGAAAATCTTCGCTTTGGACAGAGTTTTCCAAGAGCTCGGTTGTTAATGACCAAAACTGCGTGTGGACATAACATGAGACACCAATGCCCCACCCCCAAAGCTATGATCGGACTGCATGCATAAAAGAAAAAAAATTCTTTTTCTATGCATGCAGAGGCCATGTGGGGTGTGCATTCAGTGATGGAATTTATATATAAAAAAACCTTTCCAAAAAAAAAAAAAAAAACCTTGCATGCAGATTTTCCTCTTCATAAAACCCTAAACCCTACTTTAATAAAATCAGTGCCGTTTCCCAACACCCCCCCCCCCCCATTATAAATAACATTAACTGTATTGCTCTCAGAAAGGCTCATGCATGCATCACTTATTTTAACATGGAATCTAGAAGTAGAGGCAGCCGTTTCACACTTCTACTCTACGTCGTTTAGTTTTAAAAGTCTAGACACACATAAACAAACTGTTGGAAAGCGGCGCTGCCAGACTAGCCATTAGCATCTGCTCTGGAGAATCTGGAGTGTCAAATGTCTGGCACACACTAACACTGAGACTGAACTCAGAGTAATACACTCGCTCTGCATTTTAAGGTCAGACTGAGGGAACCGGGATTTGTGTTTTGTGTTAAGTGTGTGTGTGTGTGTGTGTGTGTGCGGCTACGTGCTGTGGTGAGCCTTCTTCACTTCAACACATTGACCAGAGCACCATTTTATTAGGGGACTCTTTAAAGAATTACTACACCTCAGAGAGATCGGTTACAGATATCTTTGGGGATAAAGTCTCATATTCCACCATGCACCAGCCAAATTTGGGACGAAATTAAACATCGCGACGCATCGGTGCACTCCACGAGAGACGACATATTTACATAATCGACGTAATCGATCATCGACTAGTTGATGCGGCCCTGCTTCCATGCATGCGGAGATGATTTCCTCTTTAAGTGCAACGAAAATGTGAAAATATCACATTTCAAATAAACGAAAAATGTGTAGGGATTTTGTCTGTTCATGCAGCGAGACAGAAATGATAATATATGTGTACAGTCTGGTTTTTCGAGAGCCACAGCAGAGAACCCTTCACGTTATGATCACAAGATCCCGGGTTTTAATCCCGTTGATGCCACAGCCTCCTGATATCGGTCCGTCGTAGCATCTACTGTATAAGCGCATGCATGTCGAAGCGGGTGGATAGCACTTTGTACTGAGAATAAATCACTGCGCCACCTCGTCGGGTGCCAATACATTGTGCAGAGTGCACAATGTAAACAGGCACGATTTTTTTGTCTCGCGTGATAGACCTCCGCCTTAGGCAAGTTACATAACTGATTATCGTAACACACCAGAAGCGTGTCTACTGTAAGGCAGTAAAACAAGATTTATTTCCTTATTTGTGCCAGCACCGGAGTGCACGTCTGCTTAATTGCGACTTTAAAGGAAAGTACATCACATACTGTAAGACGAAAATATCCCTGCTTCCTCGTGTTTGCTTTTCTTTTCCTGCATCCAAAACCTGTTCTGCATCATTACAGTACGAAATCTTAATATTATTACTTGTCTCGCTGATATACTATACAAACCTTAAACAATAAATTAATCAATTTTATAAATCATAAATTCTTCGCTCTACGGGAAAATCCTGAAGGAGAATGTCCGGCCATCAGTTCATGACCTCAGACTCATGTGTTCTGCAGCAGGAGAATGATTCAAAACATACCAGCAAGTCCATCTCTGAATGGCTCAAAAAACAACAACAACAATATATATATAAAAATGAAGGTTTTGGAGCAGTCTAGGACTTTGAGATCCTTAAAACAGGGCGTTCATGCTCGATAATCTTCCAGAGTGGCGGAATTAAAACAATTGTGCAAAGACGTGCAGAGTGGAAGAGCGGGACAAAATTCCTCCACAGCGATGTGAAAGACTCAGTGCCAGTTATCACAAACGCTTGATTGCAGTTGTTGTTGCCAGTTGTGGCACAACCAGTTATTAGGTTTAGAGGGCACTTTCTTTTTCACATAGGGCCCGGCAGGTTCGGACAGCGTTTTTTAACCCTTAATAAATGAAAGCATTGTTTAAAAAAAAATGCATCTTGCATTTACTCGGGTTATCTTTGTGTAATATTGACAATTGTTTAATGATCTCTTGTGTGACCAAAAAAAAAAAACTTTAAGTAGGGGGTAAATACTTTTTTACAGCACTGTTTTTATTTATTTTATTTTTTTTTAGAAACAGGTATTTAGCTTTTTAAAGCATGCTGTCAAAGCGCACCAAACCATGAGGCAGTTATATAACCACCTCACATACCTACATCTGTTTCACCAAGTCAGCAAGAAAGAACGTCTCGGTTTGACTTGTACGTTGTTGTTTTTTATATATATATAAAGGTTTATTCCATACATGCACAGTGTTTCCTGCGTCCTAAATGAGTCATTCTGGTAAATAACTGACCAAATGATCAAGTAGATTTACAGTATACACCTCTGAGACAGAGGCACTGAAGAAAAGCCAGATGATGTTGAGGTTCTTTTTGGGAGTGACGAGGATGGAGAGGATCAAGAATGAGTCCATGTTAGATGTTTTGGAGATAAAGTCAGAGAGGCCAGATTGAGGTGGTTTGGACATGTTCAGAGGAGAGATGGTGAATATATCGGTAGAAGGATGCTGAGGTTGGAACTGCCAGGCCCAAAGAGGAGATTTATGGATGCAGTGAGAGAGGACATGAAGTTAGTTGGTGTGAGAGAAGAGGATGCAGAGGATAGGGTTAGATGATTCGCTGTGGCGACCCCTGAAAGGGAACAGCCCAAAGACAAAGAAGATATGAGGAGGTGTAGTGGTTAGCAGTCGCCTTGCACCTCCAGGGTCCAGGTTCCATTCTCGTCTCTGTATGCATGGAGTTCGCATGTTCTTCCCGTGCTTCCTCCGGGTTCTCCGGTTTCCTCCCACAGTCCAAAGACCTGCAGGATAAGCCAATTGTTGTTCCCAATGAATGGATTGGCGCCCTGTCCAGGCCCCCCCACCACCCTGAATACAGGATAAAGTGGTAGAGACCATGAGAGAGACGATCAGAGGGCTCAGGCAGCTTGTCGATTTGGGGGTTCGAGCCCCGCCTGAAAACTCACTCCCATGTGTATTACCTGTGTCTTTTCCTCAGGGGGATCTTTAATCAGGGATATCAGTGCTCTAAATGTGGAGAAGGAGCTCATAAGGAATGTCTGGCCAGAGTGTTAACGTGTGGAAAAGGAAGCGGATCCGGTGAGTCCCTCACACACACACACACACACACACACACATTCAGAGATGTTTGTAATGTTTTGCTCATGTCATGTGCTGTTGTTTTTGTTCTAGACTCCGCCCATGTCGTAACCTAATATCTGTTTACTATCATAACGTGTTTCCCTGGTAAAGTCCGTGCCCTGCTCTCTCAGGTTTTAGTTTTTGACCCTTGTTTTTTTTTTTTATTTATTTTCAGTTCATGAACTTGGTTGTCTACTGGCTTGCAATAAAACACACACACACACACACACACACACACACACACACTTGCGTCCTGCCCTTACACATTGCACGCTACGATATAAGCGCTTTGATATTACTGCTATAAACCCTGCTGCATATTAAACCATGTATTTGTTTGTTTATTTGTTTATTTATTTGCTCATTAAAGTTTCTTTCCTCCGACTATTATACTGAAACATCGTCTCATTCTGGCGTCAGTGTGTTTCTCAGACATGTACAGCTCTTTACTCTACATCTCGGGATCATTTTCCACCCTGTGTGTGTGTTTTGTTCACGCGTGCATGTGTGTGTGTGTGTGTGTGTTTTATCCGTCTATCACGGAACAAAGTTCGCTCAGGTACACATCGTGCTCGGAGGGGGCGGAGCTTCGTTCCTGCTGTCAGGATACACACCTCTGTGCAAAAACAAGTCTCAGGCAGAACTCCGTGTACCTGTCAGAGCGAACTCTTCTGCGTGTATATACTGTACGCACATACCTGTGTGTGTGTGTGTGTGTGTGCAGTGTGTGTGTGCGTGCATATAGACGTGCATGAGTGTGTAAAGTGTGTGAAGTGTGTGTTGGTAGAGGTTCCTTCCTAACTATGCCTGTTTTCAACATGCTTGCAGATATGGGATCCTCTCGAGCACAGGTAAGAAAAAAGCTTAAACTTTTGTGTGTGTGTGTGTGTGTGTGTGTGTGTGTGTGTGTGTGTGTGAGGAGGTTAATTCTATTGTATTTTTACAATCACAGATGCTTGAGTTTCTGTCCACAATGCGGGTCTAGTTAGGATAAATGTTAAGGATTAGTGACACAAATGATTTTAATAGCCTTACACACACACACACACACACACACACACACACACACACACACACACAGAGCTGCACAACAGCTGTAACACGAGTCTATGGAATCGATTTCTTTACGTTAAGAGGTTTAACTTGATGTTCCTGTTGCTGTGTTGCATGTGTGTGTGTGTGTGTGTGTGTGTGCGCGCTGCATGCCTCGTTTGCACTGGAGTGTATGTTGACTGCTTGGACACACAGTTATACAGAAGTAATGGAACTGCTTTTATTATACGGTTTTAGATGAGTTAATAACTGTTCCAGTGTTCTCTCTGCGTCTGTGAGCGTCTCCTCTCCGGCTCTCTCTTTTCTCTCTCTAGTTTCCTCACACGTCCCAAGAAATAAACTGTTTTAGATTTCCCAGTATAGATCCAGTATTGTGGAATAGACCCAGTGTTCCCCGTGTGGACCCAGTGTTCCACTGATAGACCCAGTCTTCCCAGAAAAGACCAAGTGTTTCTAAAAAAGCCCGGGTATTTGTGGTATTATAAACCCAGTGTTCTAGGGGTAGACCCAGTGTTCCCAGTGTAGATGCAGTCAGTGTTCCCAGGGTAGACCCAGTGTTCCCAGGGTAGATCCAGTCAGTGTTCCCAGGGTAGACCCAGTGTTCCCAGGGTAGACCCAGTGTTCCCAGGGTAGATCCAGTCAGTGTTCCCAGGGTAGACCCAGTGTTCTAGGGGTAGACCCAGTGTTCCCAGTGTAGATCCAGTCAGTGTTCCCAGGGTAGACCTAGTGTTCCCAGGGTAGACCCAGTGTTCCCAGGGTAGATCCAGTCAGTGTTCCCAGGGTAGACCCAGTGTTCCCAGGGTAGATCCAGTCAGTGTTCCCAGGGTAGATCCAGTCAGTGTTCCCAGGGTAGACCCAGTGTTCCCAGGGTAGATCCAGTCAGTGTTCCCAGGGTAGATCCAGTCAGTGTTCCTGTGATAGACCCAGTGTTCCTGTTATAGACCCAGTGTTCCTGTTATAGACCCGGTGTTCCTGTGATAGACACAGTGTTCCTGTGATAGACCCAGTCTAAGCGTTCCTGGGTCAAACCCATCATTCTTAGTATAAGTTCTGTTTGGACTAACACTGGAATAAGCAGTGAGTATCTGATCCGGTTGGGGTTTGGATTCGTCCCTATGCCATGTGTGATGATGTAATGATCAATAAACCTGCTTTGACATTTTACACCTTTAATAACTTCATAACTAGTAAGGTGTTTTTGTTTTTGTTTTTTTCGCTTCAAATCACTTTGTCACAGTTTTTGAATGTGTGTCAGTCGTTTATAATGTGGTTAGTTAAAAATCACAATCCGCTAATGACTATAAACACTAATAATGGCTTCATGTGGGTATGAACGTGTCTGAGTGCTCGCCTCGGTCCTAACCTCAATTACAGAAGAAATTATTAACATCAATTTGGCCAGATGTGATATTTCACTGAACATTTCAGAAATTAAAAAAGCTTGAAGGCTCTAATAAACAGGCATAATATAAAAATACGACGGTGCCGTACGCGGGAATGAGGAGCCTAATGTTAGAATAAACAAAAAAACTAACAAGAAACAGCTTAGTTTTATATATATATATATATCTTTTGAATTTTTACTTAATGCAAGTGTTAAAAATGGGGGAAATTTACCATAAAAACATAATTTCTACTAATATAATAAATAAACAAACATAAAAAAAAAAATTTATAAACATTTAGGTCTGCGATATTTAATTATGGCCAAAATGATTTAAAAAATAAATTTTTAACAAGACATACTTTGTTTAATAATGATATTAGTATAGTATTTTATTTATACCGCGTAATAAAGCAACACTTAAAAATACTGTAATAGAAATGCCTTTGAGTATCGCGGTACAATACTTCATACATATCGCCCAGCTCTAGTGGTTAAAAACTTTCGAAGAGGAGTGTATTGTTTTGTCCGAGCTAATCTCAGCACAGGTACACACACTTTATCTCAGGTTACCTCACCTGCACACACTCAGATACGCTTGTGTGTGTACAACCCTGTGTGTGTTTAGTGTGTAGATAAACCCTTGTGCCTTGACTGACCTGTAATATTATCTTTTGTTGTGTTGTACTCTGTGCACGCTGCTGGTGTGCCGTGTTACATTAGTTTACTGGGTTTACACTTACACATGACATTTATATTTATATAGCACTGAATCCTGTGTTCTGATTGGTCTAGACAGAAGGTGTCGATTAATTTAACAGCTCTCCGCACATCACACCTTTATACAGTATTAACGCTTATAACGTACACATTATTATTTCTATAGTAACACACAGACACGTACAGTGGAAACTTTATTAATTATAAGGAAATAGTAATAATCATGCAATAATCAATGTGTAACAGTCAGAGGTTCAAAGTCTTGTGACATCTTCAGGTGTTTACAGCGACATGAAGAGAAGTTTCATTTTTTTTTTTTTTTTAATTGATTCATATAAATAAACCCAATAAAATAAAAATTTATCAAATTAATTAAGCATATAAGAATTGATTGATGTTTAAAGACTGTAGGTATCAATTTATTATAGCAATAAAATAATTAGGTCAAATATGATATAAGTGAAGAAATAATAAAGCCATGAAAATAAATATAAGAAAATTACAAAGCACATAAATGCTTAAGAAAAAATGTAATCAAATATAATTTTATTAGTCACATACACATTTATACACATTAGTGAAATGAAATGGTTATACGACTGTTGATGATAAAAAAAAGCAAAGTTTCATTATGAAATAAGTGAATTATTACAAATGAGAAATAATTTTCTAGCTAGAAAAATGATTTTTAATTTACATTATGTACAAATAATAAAAATATAATAAAATATGATAAAATACAGAAGAGATAAAGTGGAATGTAGAACCCTGTCCAGTATTAAGAGACAGAGAGAGAGAGAGAGTCAACCAAAAAAAAGTATACGCACTTCAGGGAAAGAAAAATAGTATAATATTATCATAATATTATCATATATATCAATATATGACGTATAGCAATAAATTTTGTACTAAAATATTTATACTAGTTTATCTTTTCCTGAAGTGTGTATAAATCTTTGAGCTGACTCTGCCATAAGAAATAATGTAAAAATACAAATAATCCGTTCCAGACCTGCAAAATTATTAATATGTTAATAATATTACTTAATATGTATTAATATTACCAACATAAAAAAAATGCATGAGAAATCGATGAGTGACTAATGTGCATTATTTACAGTTATAAATTTACAGCTAAAGTTTTATGAAAGTTTGCAAACGTTTTGCATTACTTTTCAGCTTTTTATTTATTTATTTATTTGTTTGTTTGATTTTTCCTTCGTCTTTCGTCTGGCTCCATAAATAAAATGATCCTAGTTAATGGAAATAAAAAATAAACATTGAACCCATATTACAGATATCAAACTATTCTTCTTTCATGTCTTTTTAAAAGTCTAGTTCCATATCTAGGTGTAGTTAAGCTGTAGCGTGAGTGAGTGAGTGTAGTTTTATGGTTGTGCAGCAGTGCTTGGGCCCGGGGACTGAAGCGTGACCCTGCACACAGTGAGATAAGCAGGATGTTCTGAGCTGCAGGTTTTACTGCAGCAGGCTCGATTGCAGTGTGTGTGTCTGTGTGTGTGTGTGTGTGTGTGTGTTTTATTCAGTCTGTTTACTTTCTCCACAGGACCGAGCACACAGCCGGAGAGCAGACCCAGGTGAGATGGAATCTTACACACACACACACACACACACACACACACACACACACACACACACACACACACACACACACAATCTCTCCATTTCTTATCAGTCTGAAAATGTTCCAATTGCTCATGCTCGCTTCTCTGCAGCCTCGGCTCTCTAACAACACTCGCAACAAGTTCACACACGCTAGCATGATGCTGCAGCCAGCAAGCAGGAATGTGTTACCGGAAAGCAGACAGACAGACAGACAGACAGACAGACAGACACACACATACACACACACTATGGCCTATGTTTATAAGATAAAAAACACAATAAAGACGTACACAGCCTATATTTTACCTTAAGGAATCCCGGATCATGGGAATAGCTGGATGTTTAAACCGTGACTAAATGTTTTTTTTATTAAAATAATAAGTATAACATGACAAACGCCCCCAAATTAAATGGCTTAAAATAAAAAAAGAAGTGTTTTTAATATTAATAAAAACAAACAAAAAAAATGTTTAGTTATAATTATCATCATTATCTTTCATTATAATATTTAAGCACTGAGTCAGGACACTGGGGTTCATTATGATATTTAAATACTCAGTCACATGACTAGGGCTCATTATAATATTTAAGCACTGAGTCAGGACACTGGGGTTCATTATGATATTTAAATACTCAGTCACATGACTAGGGCTCATTATAATATTTAATTACACCTACAGATGACCAGGGTTAATTATGATATTTAATTACTTTTTACGATACACCTTTTCATCAGAATTCACACAGGACGGCAGTTTTAAAGATGGTGAGAAACCATGTGTAATGTTCACACACTTTAGGTAAATTTTAAATAAATTAATCGTCGTCAGTAATTTCGAACCTGGAGTCCTGAAGCTGTTCTCTCTAACCCTACACCTGTTTAACTTTTACTAAGTAAATCATGGGGAATTTTTAATGCTCAAAAAAGAGACAGACAGCCAGACACACACACACACATGCATGCATGCACACACACACCCCTTGTCTGTGTTTTGTTTCGTTCTCTTTGTTGTGGTGACCTTTGCTGTGGCGGCCTGAGGCATCTCTGTCCTGATCGCTCATTGTGTTCTGGGTCAAGAGTTCACTTCTTTATAATCCAGCCTTCACCAGGATGGACACGAGAGAGAGACAGAGAGAGAGAGAGAGACAGAGAGAGAGAGAGAGACAGAGAGAGAGAGAGAGACAGAGAGAGAGAGGGACAGAGAGAGAGAGGGACAGAGAGAGAGAGGGACAGAGAGAGAGAGGGAGAGAGAGAGAGAGAGACAGAGAGAGGGGGACAGAGAGAGAGAGAGACAGAGAGAGAGAGAGACAGAGAGAGAGAGGGACAGAGAGAGAGGGACAGAGAGAGAGAGACAGAGAGAGAGAGGGACAGAGAGAGAGGGACAGAGAGAGAGAGACAGAGAGAGAGAGGGACAGAGAGAGAGGGACAGAGAGAGAGAGAGAGAGATAGTATTTTATCGTATGTTATTATTAGGTCTGTCTATCTAACTCTCTGTGTTTCTTCATGCATCTGTGTATGTCTATCTTTCTGCCTATCTGTCTGACTTTCTGTCTGACTTTCTGTCTGTCTGTCTGTCTGTCTGTCTGTCTGTTTGTCTGTCTGTCTTCCTGTGGATCCACCAATTGCTACAACTTTTACATGTTACATTCTCTAAAATGGTCTTATATTCCCATCAGGTTTGCCAAAGATGTTGGCTATCAGGAATTACCGCGGCGATCCCGTCCCGCAGTGCGGCCCCGCCCTCAACATCCAGCAGGGTGATATCATCGAGCTGATCCGTGCAGACCTGCACAGCTCCTGGTGGCAGGTATGAAAAAAAAAAAAAACTTACACGTGAAAAGCACACTTAACATGCACAAAACTTTATAATAAAAAAAAAAACATACATAACTGGCTAGAAATACTAGCTAGCATGTGAGCTTCCTCAACACACATTCTTTTGGATTGGATTATTAGGCATTAAAATTTCTTTGTTAAATCAGAGGTGGAGGACACGTACAGTATCATCACGTACGAATCATTAGTACATCTAGCAAAAAAAAAAATCTTAGTAATATTGTCGATTTTTTTTTTGTCCTCCAGTGTTGTTGCTGGACAGTGTGTCGTGCAGTAAAACAGACAAATTATCTTTAGGTCATTAGATGTGAATTGAGCTTGTTGCCCACCACAGGCCATGCTTAAATAGCGAGACAAATTGGACAAGATGGTCAAAGTCCCAGGGAGAAAGACTTGGCCAACTGCCATTGCTCGGCACACTGTGTGTAAACTCTGTAAACTGGGGACACACATCTTGCCGAGCATCAAGACTCCTCTTGGGGCATCAGGACAGCCAAACGTGTTGTGTGCAAGATACCTTTAGATGTTCATGCATAATAAAAACTGAAATGTTCTGGACATTTCTCTAGCTATGATAGAGAACTTGTAATCAAATAACAGCTTTTGTGGTCCTTAAGCAAGCATTAAATGTTTACTACTGAAGCGCACGCCTGGAGAACCTGAGAAACAAGTTCTTTTAATAGGCCGCTTTATGGACAGCAAATATAGATGAATAGCTCCTGTGTGCTGCTATTTAAGTGGTCTGCTCGGGCATATCCATGATATAATGGCGTGTAACTTATCCCCTATTAATGCGGGCTTTTGTGACTATAAAACTGGTTGTCCCACTTGGGGAGGTTCTTCACCCGAAATAGAAATGAACAATCGCACGGATTAGCATGAATCCACCTGCACTTCGCCTTTCCGCTGAATTTAATCCTGCCTCAACCTGCTCCTCTCAGTGGTTTCGCGAGAAATAAACCCCGACAACAACAGCATCTAATGATCCGGGCTTTTTTTGAGTTTTGGATTCCTACGGCGACATCACGGTGCCACGCGAGCAGCTGCATGGCATTGTTTTAAATGTTTTGTCAGGCTTTAAGCTCTCTAATCAAAGCGTGCCGAGGTGTGTCCACATCATCATCATTCTTTGCTTACGAGGCCTCCTGGATGATGACATGATTAAAAACACTCAGGCATTTGTGTTTGTCTGTGTGAGCACGCGCGTGTGTGTGTGTATACTCTCAGTAGGTGGGATCCTGGCGTGTGTACTATCTCAGCGAGCCAGAGAGACAAACAGCTTGCATCAACAGCACAGAGTGTTGACAGAGGGCGGCATCTGACGACGTTACAGTCTGTCACACTCCAAACTACGCAAACACACACTGATTAAAAACTCAAGCTCCTTCATTATGATTTCAGCCATTAGCATGCAAGCTGCACACAATCCAGAAGATGCCAATATACTGTATAAGGTATGCCAATGGCCAAACCTGCAGTTATTTTGAATGAAGACAAGCTAGACAAATCAAAGAAGACAAGCAAAGATGGTGTTCCTGTTTTTTTTTTTGCCCCTTACGTTATTTTTTTATTATTATTATTATTATTATTATTATTATTTTTGTGTGTCTACATGCAGCTCTTAAACTTGCCTAGTGAGAGTCACCGCACTGATACGCCTGTTGATTTGATTTAAAGTGTGTGATTCACCAGAAATAGCATGACATCGATGTTATTTGTCTCAAACAGGCGGAATCGATTGGGAAGAGCAAACATTTTTCATTTGCGTTATACCATCAGGGACGACGCTATTGCGAGGCTACTCTGGGACACATTTCACTCTCTGTCGCACTAACACACTTCTCTATGTGTGTGTGTTTTTATTAAGTATATATTTATAGCGCATTGATCGGAGTTCAATTTCCTTTCTTAAAAACCAAGTCTTCTGTCCAGTTCATGTAAAAGCCAGTTTTCAGTTTCCAGGATTGAAAAAGACTCACGTCATAATTCTTTGTGCTTAAATAGTAATATATATATATATATATATACACACTATATTCTGGTACTATTTGGTAACTCTTGTAGCTTTCAGTTCAGCTTTTATTCATCACACATACATGACTGCACAGTGAAATTCTTTGTTCTTCACATATCCCAGCTTCTTGTTAGTAGGCGGGGGTCAGAGCGCAGGGTCAGCCATTTTACGGGCCCCCTGGATCAGACAGGGTTAAGGGCCATGCTCAAGGGCCCAACAGTGGCAGAGCTGGAGCCCGAACTGCCGACCTTCCGAGCCATAACTCAGAGCCTTAACACACTGCGCCACCACTGTCCCTGTCCCTGTTTTAATAAACCTGATACCCTTGCCAAGTCTTGGTAACATTACACACCCCTATTGGTAATAACCCTTCGCTTACTCTGTTAGTTTGGTAAACTTGATACTATTGTGGGCGGCACTGTGGTGTAGTGGTTAGCACTGTCACCTTGCACCTCCAGGGTCCGGGTTCGACTCCCCTCTCTGTGCTCGGAGTTTGTATGTTGTCCCCGTGCTTGGTGGGTTTCCTCCGGGTACTCCGGTTTCCTCCCACAGTCCAAAGGTATGCAGGTTAGGCTAATTGGTGATCCCAAATTACCCTGAGTGTGTAAGTGTGTGTATGCCCTGCAATGGAGTGGCACACACACACAAGCCAGGGTGTACCCTGCCTTGTGCCCTGAGTCTTCTGGGATAGGCTCCAGGCCCCCCGGGACCCTAAATACAGGATAAAGCGGTATAGAAGATGAGTGAGTGAGTGAGTGATACTATTGTCAAGTCCTGGTAAGTTTGCTAGACGTCTATGTTTAAGTATCCTTAAATCATAACATTGATATTGCTGACAGTCATGGGAACCCTAGTAACCGGGTGACTAATGGTATTTTAAATTATGTTTGGCGACCTGACGATCTGTGATTATAATGTTATCAGGAGATATGCGATAACAATCTGTCTTATGATAAACTTTACAAGACTAGACGGTCTAGTCCAGGTACGTCTGTTCATGTTTATTAGACAGAAAGCCCAAATATGCACGGTATTCCCTGATAACTCCAGAGACCAGAGTGATAACCTTGCTAACCTGATGTCCAGGGTAAACCCTGATAGTCCTGTTAGCCCTGATAACACTAATGACCCTGGAAAGACAACTCTACCCTCATGAGGAGACATGAAATGTGATCGGTAGCTTTGACCTTATTTTGCCCCTTGCTCCGTGTGGACTAACAGTTTTAACCTTATTCACATGCTTATCCCAAATGTAGCGCTAGCAGAAGGGCCCCCTTCGGAGAAGACAGATAAAACATCAGTATGATAAATGTTTCCACGGGCACTTAAGTATGGCTTAACAAATCGAGTTAGTCTGAAGAAGAGGGCCGTCTGGACCACCACAAGCTTTTAGCTTCTCCCAGAAGGACAGTCTGAATAAAGATCCGAGGTCCTGCATTAATGGATGACATCGCTCATATCGCTGATAGCATCAATGTTAAACCTATTCGGTTGTTATGGATCGTTCTGGTAATAAGACATTCATGAGCCCATTTTCTTTGCAAATCTATACAAGCTATATATATATATTTTTTTTAAAGTATTCAGATTACTGTACTGATTGTTATGTCCGTATCTTATGTGCACTATAATGTCCTTTTGTCCCCTTTATGTTCTGAACTTTTTTACACTTTTGCACCTGATAAAATTTCACTCGATTTGTTGTGTCTCTTTCCTGCGAAGCATAGCGACATCACTATTTGTCATCTTGTCTCGGCATCATCTTCCATCCGTCACTTCATTCTTGGGAATTCGACAATACCTCAACAGAACCTTTATTAAGAAAGGATAGATTTGTCTTTGGCAGTTCGGTGGCTGAGTGGTTAGCACAGTCGCCTTGCACCTCCAGTGTCTGGGTTCGATTCCCGTCACAGGGTCTGCGCTCATGGAGTTCCGTGCTTGATGGGTTTCCTCTGGGTACTCTGGTTTCCTCTCACAGTCCAAAAACGTGCTGATTGGCGTTCCCAAATTGCCCATCGTGTGTGAATGACGATGTGTGTCACACCCGTGTGTCAGGGTGTACACCGCCTTGTGGTTTCATTTTTGCTTGTTGCACATAAACACATTCCTGCATATTTGCACACTCCCCGGACATTTCTGTTTAAATCCCACTTCATCTCCACACTAAAGTTTTTTATATCGCGTTGACCTGGAACCTATCCCAGGAGGCTTAGGGCTTTATTCCATATTTATTTCATTTCAATTATTTTTTTAAGGCCCCCTCCCGGCGCCCCTGTGTACAGAATAAAGAGGTTTAGACGATGAGTGAGTAAGCGAGCGAGCGAGATTTGTCTTTTTTTAAAGAACAAATACTTTAGTTTTTGATAAAGAATTAGATTAAAAAAAAAAAAACTTTGTGTCGATAAGTTTGAACACCTTACGTAATGCACGTAATGCCCGTCATTAATAATCTGGTCATTATTATTTAATGATTTGAACTAAATAATAGTAAACAAGTGCCGTCCTCATCACAGTTCATCTCTTTTAGCTACAGTTTAACGACTCTTTCGGCTTGAAAAGGAGCCGTTAAGTGCAGAAATGTTCTGCATCATCACTTCCCGCGCTCTAAATGAACAGGGCACCGTGTAAACGCATGCTGAATTATTGAAAACGAGTCGCCCGGCTGAACTTGATGTAATTATCTTGGTGTCATGGTTGCAGGGCAAAGTCCTGTCGAAGAGAGAGGTTGGATTCTTTCCAAGCGACGCTGTGAAGCCTTGCCCATGTGTGAGTACGAGCTTTTCATTGTTTTTTTTACTAACACTGGGCTGAGCATATAGCTTACAGACCATTAAATCATCAGAATGATATAATAGCATTATGTAGAATGTGTGTGTGAATTTCAGTGTACGTTCTTATATCTTTAATTTTAAAAGCTGTCTTTTTATTTTATTTTATTTTCTTAGGCAAGACCCATCAATTACACTTCCCAGCTCTGGTGAGTCTAAACAGATACATATATATATATATATTTATATATATATATATTTATATATATATATATATATATATATATATATATATATATATATATATATCACAGTTTTTTATGTTTTTATTTTAATGTGTTCTTTTATTTTTTGTATTCCATAAACCATAACCCTGACCTTTGACCCCTGTGTGACCCCCTGGGCAGGTTTGCAGGTGCCATGATGCGAGGGCAGGCGGAGGAGGCGCTTTTAAACAGGCAGAACAGCACGTACCTGGTGAGGCACCGAGGACACGAGAGCAACGAGTACGCCATCAGCATCAAGTGAGTCAACATCATGTGCACTGCCGCTGTGCGTACACGTACGTGTGTGTGTGTGTGTGTGTGTGTGTGTGTGTGTGTGTGTTTGTAAAGAGCGACAATGGCGATGCTGTGAGGGAGTTTTACTAATAAAACATAAGCATAAGGCTTTCTTAAACAAATACAGTTTCCCAGACTTTTCTGTCATATGATGTTTGCATAATGCTGTGTGTGTGTGTGTGTGTGTGTGTGTGTGTGTGTGTGTGTGTGTGTGTGTGTAGAGTCTGCCTCGAAGGGGGAAAAAAAACACTTTTTCAGTATTGTTTCAGTTCTAGAAAAACACATTTGCTGTCAGAATCTTTTCATTTTCCTACTTTGCAAACCTGGTCATGTTGGGACTTTTTGTGCTGCGAAACTTCTGCTTAAATAAAGAAACACCGAGTATAATCGATCTTTCAACTGATTACTAACAACATGTCAACACTCAACGCTTTCACTTTTACTTTACTTGCAGCATCCAGTTCTGTAATTATGTACTACGGCCTGTACACATGTGTAATATTAAGTGGAATATGTCAGCTACATAAACACTCGAGTTCAATAATAATATCGTACTTGTACTCTTTTATATTTATGATAGACAGACAGACAGACTGATAGATACTTTATTAATTCTGTAGTAGGTTCCAAATTATTCATCACTTCCACTATTATCCATTACACTTTTTATTTAATATTTGTCCACCTTAAGGGACCCTTAATTTTAGTATACGTGAGTGAGTACCGTGTAAATAGTTCCTAATGTTCACTGACAGTGTTTATTAGTGTTCAGTTCTCGAATAAACAGATAAAGATATAGCGTGGACAATGTATCAGTAACAGTACTTTCTGATGTGTTTCTCATGTTTGCTTTTTGTTTGATTTCTTTTTGATTTCTTTTTATGTTCGATTCTAACTGACTGTGTACTTGTTGTTTTCTCCCTGTACTGTGTAACATCCGCTCTGACAATAAGCCTGAATCTAAAATGCGATTTCCGACATTACAGGTTCAACAACGAGGTGAAACACATTAAGATCTTAGCCAGAGACGGCTTCTTCCAGATCGCAGAGAACAGGAAGTTCAATAACATCATGGTGAGAGGAAACACTTCACAATCACTTCCGCTTCCTCTTAAACTCTGACTCTAACTCTGGAAGCGTGTTCCAGCACTCTAACCACTCTTTACTTCGGGTATTCCGGTTTTCTCCAACAGTCCAAAGATATACATGTTCGGCTAATTGGAATTTCTAAATTCCCCATAGTGTGTGAGTGAGCGTATGTCCTTGTGTGTGTGAATGTGTGTGTGCCCTGCATTGAACTGGAACCCTGTTGTGCCAGTTAAAAAAATCTGGGGTGTACCCCAGGGATCGGCTCTGGGCCCCCTGCAACACTGTATACAGGACAAGTGATATAGAGAACCGGTAAAAAAGCGCAAGTGAGAACTAATGTACACACTTTTTGTACGATTTCTCAGTAGAAATGAGAAAGTTACAAGTTAGTGAAACTTATTATTTCTCTATATCTCTCTATTAATACCACCAGTTATGTAATGCCTCAACAAATCTTTTATGAATAACTAACTGTGAAACACAGGCACCATTAATAGAGAGAGATTAGCGCCACCTAGTGTCTAGTCTTTTTAACAGTGTGCTTGTGGTTTTTTTAATGTTTTTTTTTTTATAACAGCAAGTTCATTAACTAATACATGTATGTGATTTATACTAATGCTGATAATAAGAACAGTGGTGGCTGAGGCAGTCGAGACTCCTAGTTGCCGATTCAAACGGTGGAGGTTTGAGCCTCCCTGCCACTTTTTTGTGGGGGAAAAAAAAGAAAGAAAATGCCCAAGGAAAAAAAAATAAAACAATTACAATTATAGTAATAATAATACTAGTCTTCTAGTAAAGACTAAATGCAGGAATATTGAATAAGATATTAAATTTCTTATCATATTGTCTGTATTATTGTACATTTTATGCCGCTGTTATTGCCTCATCCGTTTTCCTTTGAAGAGGCGTCCTTTTAACGCGGTTATGTCATGCGCAGAGCGAGCCGCTTTTGTCATTTACTTCTGAAAGCGCTTTTAGATTTGATTTCACAAATGCCATTTAAAGAGCGTTATTAGATTGCGAACGAGGCCGTCTTATCGAGTTTGCTCGTTTTTAGCTCTAAGTGCGTATTTAGGTTCCCGAGCTGAAAGTCTGGGCCTCGCTGCTGAGAGCTGCTTTTATTTCCACACTAATCAAAGGGCCGAGTCCCAAACGCCAAAAGGCTCGCTCACTACCGAAATACTTAGAGTAGCGGTTTTCACAATAAAGTCAAAGAACACTGTATATACCTTCGGATGTGTGTGTGTGTGTGTGTAGGAGCTGATTGAGTACTATAAGCATCACTCACTGAAGGAGGGCTTCAGGACCCTCGATACAACACTGCAGTTTGCCTACAGAGAGCCGGAGAACAGAGGCACCGGTGAGTACACACTTCTCTCTCACACACACACACACACACACACACACACACACACACACACTTTAATCACACACACACCCTTCACCTCTTCCTACTTAATACTCTCCCTGCAAATATTCATTCGTCCTGAGTCACAGGCTTCCAGGCTTCCTACAATCCCCTTAACGGTAAAGTTACACAGATTTCGAGTCGTGTCGAGTCGACAGTGTGTGTGTAGCAGTGTGTGTAGAGCTGCT
Source organism: Clarias gariepinus (assembly GCF_024256425.1). Taxonomy (NCBI): domain Eukaryota; kingdom Metazoa; phylum Chordata; class Actinopteri; order Siluriformes; family Clariidae; genus Clarias; species Clarias gariepinus. Next base: position 38,404,126 of record NC_071103.1, read on the forward strand.
AGAAGCTTCTCGTCGGTGATGCTAGCACAGTTACAGTAGGGTGTAATAGCAAACATCTCAAACGGAATAATAATAATAATATCAAGGTTGTAATGTTAGTTTCAAAAAATGTATAGATGTTGGTGTAAACGCTGGACTCAAAGTCCCACAATGCAATGCAGCAGTATAAAGCTGCATTGGGTCAGCAATTTAGCATGAATATTAAAGCTATGGAAGTCGATCAGCTCTGAAGCTCCGCTGCATCGCTCTCTTTAAGTAGAGGTGAAGCAGGGCATTCTGGGTAACTTAGGTGAAAATAGGACAACAAAGCACATGTACAAGTTTAACCTAACAAAGAAAAACACAAAGTAAAATTTCATCAGAAAAATCAATCTTGGCCACAATTAAAGTTTTTATTTATTTATTTATTTATTTATTTATTTATTTATTTTTAAGGTGCGCGTGACACTGCTTCGGCTTTACTGCTTTACATTTCAATTTTGCTTCTCATCATCTCTCCGTCTCTCTGCCTTTGTCTCTCTTCTCGGTCTCTCTCTCTCTCTCTCTCTCTCTCAGCTCCATTGCTGTGCACTCTTTCTTTAGTTTCTCCTGCAGGCTGCAGCTTCGTGCCCCCCTCCTCCGCCCCCTTCTGGTCAGGTAGTGTTACTGCTTCATTTCTGTCTCTATCTGCTTCTTGTTCACAATCTGCACCCCTGTGTCCTACAGTGTGTGTGTGTATATGTGTGTCTGTGTCTGTGTGTGTGTGCATGTCTGCCTCTGACTGTGATGACAGCAGGCCTGTCTGGTCATGTCTGGTCCTCTAAGACACCTTCCTCTGCAAACACACATGATATCGTTATCAAATCCAGCTGACGTCAGTACACACTCCCAGCGTGCTGCTTATGCATGTGTGTGCGGTTTAGTGATGAAATGTGTTACAATCGAGTTCCGTCTCATAACGGAGGACACGATCGGATCAATCAGCAACCCGTGTTCCTTTTTCATTCAGAGAATTTACCAGATATATATATTTTTTATTATTATTGATTTATATAGCTGCCGATGATTGGGCCCAAGCACCTGCGCCATCGCCGCCCAGCTGCACCGCACCGCACATCCTGTGGGCTTTTTGAGTGGCATGTTAGGACCTCCAGAAATCTCTGGATTCTGGAAAAAAAAAGCAGCACACTATGATGTCACTCAGGATGTTATTAGCCAATTTTTGGCACAAGTTTAAGGCTTCGCCACGGCTAACCAGTTTGAGCTTTCAAAATAATCCCTCCGAGATTTTGCACCCTCGACATGTTGAGGTTATACTGGCCCAGTTTGGTTGAAGAAATCTCCTTGGAGGGGTATATCAAATTCCATTAGGTGCGTTTTGCAAATGGCGACAGATTCCAACCTGTGTGCTGATTTTCATGACTCTTTAAACATGTTAAGACCCCAGAAAGCCAGAGAGGCTGGGAAAAAAAATATATATCTTTAGAAGAACAATAGGGCCCTTCACACGCTATGATGTCATGGGCTCCTGTTATAGTGCTTGGGCCCTAATAAAAGGTAAAGCTGAAAGTGAAAGGGTGGCTGCTAAATATTCCAGTAATGTAGCTCTGCCTCTGCAGCGCATCAGCTGAAACAGACACACACACTCACACGCAAGCTCCTCCTCCTGGTATAGGGCGATAATTATATAATTATAGGGCGCCAATACTTTTTTTCCCGAACAAATAAATAAATATAGGGGAGAAATTAGACATGATGCATTTTAGTATTGTGATACAATAGTTATGGCCATGTGTGTGTGTGTGTGTGTGTGTGTGTGGTTTTGCTCCCTTTCTCTCCTCCCTCCTGCGCTCAGTGAGAAACGGTTCGCAGTGTGAAATGCGATTAACCCGCAGAATAAAAGTGCCTCGCTCTCTCAGCGCTTCTGAATCCGTAATCAAAACAGCCGCGGCTCTGATTGGACTCGGCCCAGATTCACCAGAATCACTCGAGTGGAGTGGAAACACAGCAGCGGGCCAGTGCGCACACACACTCACACACACACACACACACACTTAAACTGATTAGAGGCTCCGCAGGGAGGTGCAGTTATCCACACATACACTCCGAGGTGGAAAAGTCAGTGATCTGAATCAGATCCGCGATGATCCAGTGAATATGTGCTCCTGTCTTTTTTCGGTGGTGGTCGCGTCCCAAACCACTGCAGCCCGACTTAATGTTCCAAGTCCAAGTTTTCATGGACGTTGTCAGGTCGGATAACTTCCAGAATGTTCCAGGGTATCCAGTGTCCCCTAGTTGTTTTATTCCCAAGTGTCCACAAAGTGTCCACTTGTCTCCATAGTGCCCTAGTTTTCAGTTTCCACTCAGTTTGAATTTCCCCTAGTATAAGTCCCCTTATCCCACGGTCATGTAGTTTCCAATGTCCCCTTGATTTAAGTGTCCCCTATTCCAGTGTACACTGCATTTCAGTGCCGCAATGTCGCCTAGTCTACCCTGTCTCTTTGTTATACAGTATTTTCCCTATTTTCTAGCAACCCCTAGGTTTCACTGTCCACAAATGTCTTGTTTTAGTGTCTTCTAGATTCTAGTGTCTTACTGTCCACTTTTGGTAATAGGCTCAATCTTCCCAACGTCCCTTTGTTACCGTGTTTCTATTTTTCTATTTCAATGTCCCCTAGTTTCCAGTGTTCACTCTACTCCAGTGTCTGTCTGGTTTTCACTGTCTCCCAGTCTTGCATGTCCTTTGTGTCAGCACAGTGACCCTTCACATTTCCTTTTCCTAGCACCCAGTGTCTCAACCATTTTAGTTTTCATTGTGCAATTTTCTCCTCGTATTCATAGTCCACAGTGTCCATTAGTAATTAATGTCCCTTCTTTTCCTGTTCCCAGTTTTCAGTTTGTCAAAATTCCTTGTTTTCAGTTTTACTTAGGTTCTAGTGTCTCCTTAGGTTCCAGTGTCTCACAGTCTCACATGTCCACAAACATTTTAGTGTTCCCTAGTTTTCAGTGTCCACTAGTCTCCAGTGTATTCTGGTCTCCAGTTTCCCCCTATTCTCCAGTCTCCAGTGTTTACTACATAACAGTGTCTCCTAAGTTTCCATTGTTCCCTTTTCTCCAGTGTCCTCAGTTTCTAGTGTCCCCCAGTCTTCAGCACCACCACATTTTCAAGTGTCTCCTAATATCCAGTGTCTCCTTAGTTTCAGGTGTCCACCAGTCCATAATATCCCATCTCATCTTTGCCTGTTCCTATTTTCTAGTGTCTCAAAATTTTAGTTTTTACTGTTGCCTTATTCTTAGTGCTCTTTTGTGTCCCCTCATTTTCCAGTGTTTTCTAGTCTCACAAGTATACAGCGTCTCAAACTTCTCAATGTCCCCTACCTTTCATTATCATATGATATACTCCAGGATTCACTACATCCCAGTGTCTTCCCAGTTTCCTGTGTCCCCTAATCCTTATATGGCATTGTCTTCTACCACACTTGTCCCTCGATTTTGCTCCTATTTGATGTCCCTCCTGTCTGTGTGTCTCTGTCCCAGCGCTGACTCCGAAGGTGATCGGTGTGGCGATCGCTCGGTACGATTTCAGTTCTCGGGACATGAGGGAGCTGTCGCTGCAGGAAGGCGACGTAGTGACGATCTACAGCAAGTCCACGACTAACGGCTGGTGGAGGGGTGAAGTGAACGGCCGGGTGAGTGTGTGTGTGTGTGTGTGTGTGTGTGTTGATGTGTTAAGAGTAGGTGTGTTTGGTAAGAATGACAACATAATGATGGTGATTGTAATCATAATAATAATCAAAGTGTCTCTCTGTCATTCTCTGTCTCTCTCTTTCTATGTCTCATTTTTCCTGTCGTTCTGTCCCCCTCTCTCTCTCTCTCTCTCTCTCTCTCTCTCTTCGTTTTCTTTCTCTTGGTTCGATCAGGTGGGCTGGTTTCCCTCCACATATGTAGAAGAAGAAGAGGAATGAAAAACAGACCAACAGAAGGAAGTAAAAATGTTTACATGCTGAACCGGACTGAACAATGGACTTGTCCCACTTTGAAAACGAGTCTGAAAGGCGTCTTGAAGTGTCTCAGCAGGGACACTCTGTGCTTACCCAGAATCCTCTGCTGTCAGCAAAGCAGCCACCAGTGAAGGTGTTTTTGTTTGTGTGCATGTGTACGTGTGTGTGTGTGTGTGTGTGTATTACTATGAATGATGTAAGAACACCCACAGGCATGTATGTCACTGTGTGTGTGTGTGTGTGTGTGTGTGTGTGTGTGCGCGCGTATCTTTGACATTGTCACTAATCAGTTGGCTTTATTGTGTGGATGTTAGAGTTTTCTCGTCCTCCGTTGTTGCTGCTTATCTTGTAAGGACATTTTTATCTGATTTAAGAGAGCGAGAGCAGACAGATACACACACACACACACACACACACACACACACACACACACGCACTGTGAGTCTCACTTCTAGATAGTGCACCCACTGCAAATTTAATCCAGTATCCTGATGGTTAATGATTGACAGCTCACACTCGCTGTTCTTATCTGACCCACTTTTCAGGCACCAGAACCTCCAGCCAGTCCCTTTCAGCCCAAAACTGAAATACAGCCTTGGAGTAAATTCATTTATTTATTTTATTATTTTTTTTGGTATTAGTTTTCACATTCATGTTAGAGCATCGTAAAATGGGGTTTTGCAGATATTTATTTGCTCATATATCTAAAAAGCTCAGTCTGATTCGGTCAGAACCTGGCTGTAGTGTGGAGGTTCTGTCACTAGATGGCAGCAGAACAAATGGATTAGTGTTGTACGCTAAATCCTCATTACGCTACAATACACACCTCACTCTTGAACCTCCTGCTGAGCAGTTAGAGACATCACAGAACCTCTCAGAACTCTGTCCGCAGGGACCGGCATGGTGAGGGGAGAGTTTAAGCTAATGAGTAGGTCACATTTTCCAAGACATTCCATAACACAGAACGTTCCCAGGAATGTCCCAAATAGTCAATTAAGCAGCCTTTTAGAAGCTTCTAGCACATGGACCCATGGGACAATCCAGAACACGTCCTATTTCAGAACGTCTAACCCTAGACCAGTATGCATGCAGACTTAATCCATACGTAAAACATTCTATAATCCTTTTCCAGCCCAAAAAATTATATTAGCCATTCTAGAACCAGTATAATACAAACTCAGGCTAGAACCCCTATCATCAACACAGATAACCAGCCTATTCTGGAAATCCTAAAATGCAGCCTGGTCCCATTCTGGAACCTCCACATAACAGATTTATGCTAGAACATTCCAAATAATTAAGACATTCTAGAACCTTCATAACACAGACTCAGGAACAAGCATGGCAGATGACCAAGCCATTCTAGAACCTACATTATACAGACTCAGGATAGAGCATCCCAGATAATCAAGCCATTCTAGAACCTCTGTAATACAGACACATAGAGCATCTAAAGTAACTGACCCAGTGATGCTAGAACATCCTTAATGATCCACCTATTCTAGAACCTTCCAGAATACCGAATATATATCCTAGGACTTTACATATCACAAACCTGTCCTGAAATATACTGTATCTGCTGAGGAAACTCTTATAAATATCTAGAACAGCCATTATTGTCTGTCCCAAACATCACTAAGGTAAAAAAAAACATCACATTGATCTTCAGTGTACCCATACTAGAACCTTTATAACACAGGCTCATTCTAGAACAGTTGGGATGTCCATTTCAATCTGGACCTGATTTATTAGATAGAATCCTGATCCTGGGTCTTAATCCTAGATATTGGAAATTCCTTAACACTGACCCACCTTAGAACAGTGTAAACTCGACCCAGAAGATGCTACAAGACCAAATGTTCTATAACGTTGTACTGTAGAACGCTGAACCCATACCAAGCATTAATGGTTGAACAAACTTGTAGAAGCTTGTAGAGCACAACACACAACACATCCAACTTTAGAACCTCTAAAACCTCTTGTGTATTCAGGAACATCCCCGATAACCCACCCATTCATAAAGATTTCAGAGACATCACCTTATTCTAAAGTCTCCAAACAAGCCCAGTCACTTAGACACTCCAGCACACTGAGTCATATTAGAACTTTACAGAACACATCAGAACTTCAACTCTAAACTCTGAAGGTTTCTCCTTCTGCAGTAAATAGCTGTGTTACCTCATCTGCCATCACCTCCATACCCTGAGCTGAGAGAGTTCAGCCAACTGACTTGCAATCAGAAACAGATCCTGACTCACACGGGCAATAAAAACATCACTAAGCGAGCTAAGAGAGAGGCGTCGTTAAATACGGAGTAACCGCAGTGATGATGCGTTTGTTGTCTTTTATAAATGTGTAGCACAAAAATGTTATTTGCCACGTATATAATAATCTGCGCTGTGCTAAGCTTCCGTTCAGCTACCCCTCTGATGAACTGTGATAAGAGCTCATATCTACCCAGAGTTCCATACTTCAGTGTGTCAGTCTGTCATTTCAGACATGGATCTCTCTCTCTCTCTCTCTCTCTATACGTTTGTGACCTTCTCATTGTGTGATGGTTAGTAGAAACTGATGAAATCCTCCTACCATTCAGTAGCACACTTTCCTCTGAAACAGTTAAATAGATAAACGTTATATAGTCATTCCTGTGTTCAATGACTCATATATATATATATATATATATATATTATATTTCCTTATATACATTTATAACCTTTCAAACCAACCTGTGAGAACCACTAACAGCATCAGAAAGTTCTAAAAGTCTATAAGAGACCTTGAACATTCCTTTGGTACTTTTGTCTGTTGTTCACCGAAGCCAAAGATCTGTGTTTGTGTGTGTGTGTGTGTGTGTGTGTGTGTGTGTGTGTGTGTGTGTGTGTGTGTGTGCGTTGTATATGTATGTGAGCTACAGTGGCCTGTGCAATCCTGAAGTACTGCTGTGTTATACTGTACATATGTAGATATTAAACAATAAAGTTATATTGCTTGTTTTTATTCCATGCTTTCTTCTTGTCTTCATTGCTGGGGGGATCTTTAATCATTTCATCTTTTTTTCTGCTCTTACACCTTTAGCATGACCAAGGTTTTTTGTTTAACAACAAAGACACTTTGCAAGGGCTTTTGAATTAATAGGAAAATATAAAGTTATATATAAAATATAGAGGTTCCTCCCATATCCACTTTTGCAACATGACTATATATATATATATATATATATATATATTAGTTCCATTCATTTAATTTCTGTTATTTATATTATGTTTATTTTAGCTGTGCTGATATTCAGCACAACAGTACGACCTCAAGTGTGATATTGCTTTTATACAACAGTTCCTCGAACACTATTTATTACCAACAGATTATAACATTTGTTTGTTTGTTTATTTAACCAGTTGTTTTGCTCCGCCAACACATATCCTTCTGCAACTGGTGGAGCTGATGACTGACAGTTTAATTTAACACATGAAAGTAGTTTAAAATTCTTACCAGTACTCTGTAGCCAAAAGGTGAGGAGAATAAACCATGGAGGTGGTGGACAGTCCTGAGAAACTTACCAGATTTACTTTATATTTCCACTTAACCTGCTTTAGAATATCAGCTACTGTACAGGTGTATCTCAATAAATTAGAATATAATTTAAAAGTTTATTCGTTTCAGTAATTCAATTTAAAATGTGAAACTCATATAGATTCATTATACACAGGCTGATATATTGTAGTAGTTTATTTCTTTTAATTTTGAAGATTATGGATTACAGTAAATGAAGACCCAAAATTCAGTATCTTAGAATATTGTGAAAAAGTTCAATATTGGAGACCAATTAACTAATAAACTTAAAACACCTGTAAAGATTTTCCTGAGCTTTTAAATGGTCTCTCAGTCTGGTTCAGTGGGCCACAAAAGGTCATTGCTAAAGAAGCTGGCTGTTCACAGAGTGCTGTATCCAAGCACATTAATGAAAAGTTAAATGGAAGGAAATAACCGCAGCTTTGAGAGAACTGTGAATTAAAGCCCATTCAAGAATTTAGGGGAGATTCAACAGGAGTGGACAGAAGCTGGAGTCAGTGCTTCAAGAGCCACCACAAACAGACATATCCAGGACATGGGCTACAACTGTCGCATTCCAATATTCTAATTTTTTGAGATACTGATTTTTGGGTCTTCATTTACTGTAATTCATAATCATCAAAATTAGAAGTAATAAACTATTTAAATACCCATGTCCTGGATGTGTCTGTTCGTGGTGGCTCTTGAGGCACTGACTCTAGCTGAAGTCCTCTCCTTGTGAATTACCCCCAAATTCTTGAATGGGCCTTGTTTCACATTGTCAGAGACAAGTCCTCTTTTCAGGTGGAATTTAGTCTTGCATTTTCTTTGGAAATCAAGGTCCCTGTGTCGAGAGGAGAGGCACAGAATCCAAGTTGTTTGAGGTCCAGTGTAAAGTTTGCAGTCAGTGGTGGTTTGGGGAGCCCTGTCATCTGCTGGTGTTGGTCCACTGTGTTTTATCAGGTCCAAGATCAGCTCAATTGTCTACCTGCATGTTTTAGAGCTCTTCATGGTTCCCTCTGCTGACCAGCTTTATGAAGATGCAAATTTAATTTCTCAGCAGGACTTGGCATCTGCCCACACTGCCAAAAGTACAAATATATGGTTTAGGGACTATGTTATGCCTGTGCTTGATGGACCAGCAAACTCACCCGACCTAAACCTCATAGAGAATCTTTGGGGTACTGTAATAAGGAAGATGTGAGACACCAGACACAATAATGCAGAAGAGCTGAAGGCCGATATCAGAGCAACCTGGGCTTCCATAACATGTCAGCAGTGACACAGACTGATCGCCTCTACGCCACGCCACACCACATTGCTGCAGTAATTCATGAAAAGGGAGCCTGGCCAAGTACTGAGTGCTGTACATGTTCATACTGTTCAGTAGTCCAACATTTTAAATGTTTTATTAACTTTTTATTGGTCTTACAGTAAGTAATATTCAAATTTTCTGAGATACTGAATTTTAGGTTTTAATTAGCTGTAAGCCCTAATCACCAAATACTAGTATCAGTAGTGGTATCAGTAAGTATCAGGAAGAAAGTATGCCTGTGGAATAAAAAGAAATCACGTGCATTTCTAGAAGGAAATATTCATACATTAGAAATGCTTTGGAAAAGAAAAACGGCGTGCCCTTGCTTCTTTTGGGATGGCCTCTCCAAGCTTCCTGCTTCCTGTAATAGTCTCAGTGTCCAGCTGCCGCTTGAGTGATTTATGTTAAATTCTCTGAGCGTTCCAGCAGGAGCCACACCGCACTTATCCATTTTTGTGATTTTAAACACATTTATGCTTCCAATTTATAACTTTGTAGATGTCTAAAGGTTTGAACAAGCAGAAAAAAAATGGAGACCCTGGTTTATGAAGCGGAATGCAAAGTTTTACACGCTTTTCTGCGCACGCAGGCTGGGCATTTATGAGTGCATCTATTTTAGTGAAATGCGACCATTTAGGTGATCGTTTATTCAGTTCTTGGCCCAGAGAACAAGTAATAAATGCGACTCAACGACGCAATGACTCATGTAACGATTCTAAATGATTTGTTATGACCACTTAATGTGTCAATAATATAAAAATCTGCACTCGGGCCCTCTGAATTACTCTCATTAGAGTGTTTGTGCCACAGAGCAATTTGCTAATTGGTATGCATGTGAACACAGCTCGCTGAAAAGCCTGTGCTTTTTTAATAGCAAAGCTTGAAAGGAAGTGCATCCATGAAAAGTAGAGCAGATGGAAAATAAGTAGCAATCACAATTACACCTTAAATAGATTACTACTGAGTGTGTTATCATTGTCATTATTATTCATGTTATTATGTAATAGAATTTTATAGATGGCCTTCATTCACTGAAAACGTGGTCACCGTCAGCCTAGTCCAGTTCTGCAGAAGACAAAACACATTTTGAGTCACTATATCTTATTGAAGAATAGGTCAAACAACCTGACTGAGACATCTCTACCACTCGGTTGAGGTTTGACACACAATATGATGACATGTCTTTAAGTAACTTTTCTTTAAATTGCTTCATAGCATACCATGAGAAATAAATAGGATCTAAAATCCAATGTCCAATATGTGACTTTTATTTGTACTTATATGATAGTTTTATCATTAAGAGACATCTCAACCATTTGGAAGAGGCCTCTCCTGGGGTCTATTTTTATTGCACCAAAGAAATTAGAATTTTAAAGAATACAAATAAATACATTACACTTTTTTCTTAGTGAGGATGGAAAAGCGGTTTAAATAAAATATGTGATGTCAGTTATACACTAATCAGAAAATGTGTTACATGCTAGACTTCATTTGCAGGTTAGCGGTGCAGGCTAACTGTGTAGGCACCACGATCTCTGCTACTTCCTTTCAAGCTTTATATTTCTTTTTGTCTCTGCACATGTTTAATGAGAGGTCATATATGACAGATTTGACAAATTCCCCTCTTTCAGTAGGACTCGAGGTTCTCAGTGCAGTAAGTGCTGCTTATTATTTCCAGTTCTCCATGTGACTTTGTTTTGGTCGTGGTTCTGTCTCTGCCTCGTGCCTTCACTGATTTATTACTCCATTGTGTTCACCTGCTTTCTTGTTTAATTAGCCTATTTCTTCCTTATTGTTTCTTTGTCTCGTGATGAAGTCCTGCTAATCAGTGTATTTCAGAGCACTGTTGTGTTGATTGTTTGGTTCCTGCTCTTGTTTTCTTCTGCATGGACTTGAAATTTGCACTGGTGTGTCAGGTTTAGGAGGGAAAGTGGAAGTTTAATTAAAATTAACAGAGCAAGAGGTGGCTCAGTGTGTTAAGGTGTTGGACTACTGATAGGAAGCTCCTAGGTTCAAACCCCAGCACCACCCAGTTGCCACTCTTGGGCCCTTGAGGATGGCCCTTTACCTACAGTACAACTGCTTGAATGTATAATGAGATAAAATGTAAGTTGCTCTATATAAGTGCATGTGCCAAATGCCACAAATGGAACAGCAGCTATGACGTCCAGTATGACAAAAACATGTGATTGGCTGAGACGTGTTGTGCATGACCCAAAAGACATCAATAAGTTTTGTGTTGACAATAGAGCCATTCTGAGTTCTAAGCTTCTTTAAAATCGATGTTGGTAGATAGGGCTCCAAACCACAGCTTCTAATAAAAACATGCTTTCTAATCCTCTTCTCACCTGAACAATGTCCGTGATGCTTCTCTTAAGATAAATTCAGCACAATTTATCACCAGCACTTGGTCATAATGCTATCTCTCTAAAGTCCGCTGTCAAAGCCCCGTCTTCCACCGAGCCAGCTTTCATGTGTGAGCTTATAGCCAAATCTAATTCATCTTCCTGCCAGCGTGTTTCTGTTCTTACCTCATGTATTTCACTCACCCATCTGTCACCTCATTAACATGTCACTTGCTTCTGGTTCTGTCCCTGCTCCTTTTAATGGAATGGATCGATTAAAAGGGAAAAAAAAGAAGAATGTCTGCATTTAACCCAGATGTAGTCAATCAGCCAAGACAGCTTCAGTGGCATATTTTGCTTATAAACTGAAACTATAAAAAAAATAAACCAAACCAGGTAGGGATGTACTAACTAGGTTGATTAAATACAAAAATGTATAGGATGTTAATTATTATTATTATTCCAACTAAGGTCTAACTAAGCTCTAAAATAAAACCAGACGTCTATCATATTTTTGTACAATCATGTCTGCAAAAACATGACCCCCATGAAAGAAATATGCTTGTATTTATCGAATCATCACTTCATGAAGGTCAATGGACAGAGCAGAACAGCTTATCTGGGTTCTTCAAATAATAATAATAATAATAATAATAATAGTAATAATAATCATCATCATCCTATTATCTTCTTTAGAATCTGCAACTGCTTAGAAATTTCCTTCAGCATCAATAAAGTAATTATCTATCTATTGTATCATTTAGTTTTTTTTTTAAATGATTATTAAAAGCAAATCTAATAACTGATTTTGTTGTATAACTGTAACCATTTTTCCTTGCTTCGGAAGAGACATTATTCTTTAGAAGAAGCATTACCTTGCTTAAGCACTTAATTGGGGTTAACAGGTATAAGCTTGAGTGAAGAAGCTGAGGCTAAGGAACTGTACATGTTGAATTCAGAGGTAATTTGTTTAAAAAAAATGACTTTTAGTGGCCTAGTGGTAGAGTTTACATATCAATCAATCAATCAATCAATCAATCAATCAATCAATCAATCAATCAATCAATCTCATTCATGCCAGGGCCACCCCATTCTCTTTCACCTTTTATAAATTGTGTCTATAATACAAGCACACAAGTGTGATAAATTTAAATGTTATTGAAGTTTTCTAAACTCTTGCATATTAGTCATTTTAGTGCACAAGTGCAGACTGAAGCTCAAAGTTCATGAGAAATTGTGCTCTCTCCTCCATACATCAATCTTCCTACACAATCGACTCGTGCCTTACTTTCCCTTCACGGCCAAATTGCTTGAAAAGGTTGCAGCCTCTCAAGTGCAGTGTTTCTTAATCAATAACAATCTTTTCAAACTGTTTCAATCTGGGTTGGTTCACTGCGCAACGCAGAGACACCTGGTTTCTGTGTCCTCGAGGATCTCGTCTTGTCTGAGTGCAGCGAGTGGTGTTTAGTCTCCTCTTAGACTCGAGTGCTGTGTTTAACCCTGTTAACCCTGGCTCTTTGTCTCTCTCTCTTACACACACACACACACACACACACACACACACACACACACACACACACACACACATCACTGCTAAAGACCTTTATTCACTTTGGAAACAACACAAGCCATTGATGTAGTACAAGGTGTACCTCAAGTATTAGTCATAGGTCTTTTTTTATTTTATTATCTACACTAAATTGTAACCTATTATTTACATTCAAATTTTAAACGTACACCAAATCTTTCTATAAAGATATGTGTGAGTACTTAAATGGTAGAGATTTATGTGATAATACTCAAGATATGAAAACCCTGCAACCTGCTCCAAGAAATTGGACCTTTCATCATAGATACTGCTGTTTATGTTTGTGTGCATGCTGGAACAATACATTATAAGTACATAGATTGGGGTAAAATTTAACCAGATTTTTATAAATTGTGTCGGATCCAATGCTCAGTGTCACTATAAACAAAATTTACTCTAATCATCAGTCCATATATTGACTATAGATAATTTTAACAAATATTTCTACTTATAAGAAGCTAAATATGGTCCTATTACCCTGCAAGGTAGGATATTTCTACAATTTATTTTTAAAGAAGCAAAATTATCTGTCAACAGAATAAAAAAAAATAAGATTGAAATGAAAAGATATATCTATGAATAAGTTTAAGTTTAAAAGTTTAGATAACATCAAGGAATTTACAGTAGGACTTTTCCTTTGTCCCATATACTGTATCATTACTTGCAAGGATATAGTGATAACTTTGTCGGAATAAAAATTTGTAGCAGAACCTTCATGTATATTGGAACTGAATACCTTTATCTTAAAATCCCATATTCAAGACATTAAATGAACTCCTGTCTTAATATCTTGACTCCGGAGGGACATTTATCTTAATATGTTCATATTAATATCTTTTGTTTCAAACTTTGGAAGACATTTTATCTTAATGTCTCATATTTGAGTCTTTAGAGAAACTTCAATCTTAATGTCTCATATTTTAAGACTTTGTTCAGACTTCTGTCTTAATGTCTCATGTTTGAGACTTGAGATGAACTTCAGTCTTAATGTCTTACATTAAAGATAGTTTTGCTTAAACTTCTGACTCATTGTCTTATTTTAAAGACTTTGGATAAACTTCTGTTTCAGTGACTTTGTATTGAATGAACTCTAATCTTAATGTCTCATGTTTAAGACTTTGGGTGAACTGTGTAAATTGCTTGTTTTAAAGACTTTGGATGAACTTCTGTCTTAATGTCTTATGTTTAAAACTTTGCCTAATTTGTCTAAATGTTTAGTGTGTAAGACTTTGGCTAAAGACAAGGAAAGAACATACAGTAACCTTTTTTTTTCAGCGAATGCTGATGAAGCTTTACTGAGCTTGAGGTTTCTAGATGTATTCTTTGTTTGTATGAAGAAAGTGTTAGACTTTCACTTGTAATTTACAGTTCAGTTGGATTTTTTTTTAAATCTCTTTTTAACCATTAAGTGTTCATTATGTTAACAATATTAACATGCAAATCAATACATGTCCAATCTAATGTCAGTGATTCTGGAAAGAAGAATCCTTGCACATGAAACATCTCTCCATGACCTGTAAACTGGCAGACTGCAGCATTTTTGTTTTAGATTTATCCTCCTGTAACTATCTCAACATTACATCCAATTGTATAGCCCACACTAAATTGGCTAACGCCTCAGGAACTCCCCCTTCACTGGGCGGTAATGGAAGCTCAGCGATCTGTGCGTTTGGCCATCACTCAGACGGGGTCATGGGTTTGATCCCAGCTGATAGCAGCAGCCACTTTGGGCTTAAACAAGCCACTTAACCTCACGCTGATCCCTGACAAATGTCCCAGTAGTCCTCTCTAACTGTAATGGATGAGGTGTGAAAAACAATACAGCTCCATGGTAATGGCAAAAGCAGAACTCTTCTTCAGGTTAATTCACTCCACACATGTACAATGTCTGAGGTGGCAGCTCAGGGCAGTTTTTTAATCAATTCTCCAAAACAATTGCGATATTTATTGGCGTGAATTACCCATAATGCACTGCAACAGTAAACTCTGATGGATAAGGTGATGTGGAGCTACAAGTCATCGGTTATTTTAGTTTACTCTTGAAGTCTTTATTGTGATCAAATCACAGGTTGACATTAATGCGCTCGTTCTCGTTATACGTACGCAGTTTCTTGTTAACATAAGCTGGTTGTGTGTGCGATTGGCATTCAAGTCAAACCGGGACTTGTGATGAAATTTCTGGTGAATGAATGAGTGAAAGTGATTGGCACTTACAGAAGACTTCAAGCACATTACGACATCAATGGAAATGTTGCAAAGGAGGTCATACGTCTGTGAATGACGATCCTGGCCGAGGTGGCTCGGAGCCTACAGCAGGCGTGAACATTCAGCAGGTGGAAGGTCTGATCTTTAAAAAAAATCAACTTTGCGAACTTGTAGACGAGACGCATTTGATTTCCGCATTAAAGGAGTTCTTGGGAGGCCAGTGCATTTAAGGAGTTCTTGGGAGCCCCCCAAAAATACAAAAACACACACACACACACACACACATTTACACACTGGGCTGGACTGGTATTAGTGAAGCCTGATCCAGTCTGGTGGCAGGTCCTGAGTTGGCACTCGAAGACAGCAGACACATCTCAGACAGCGAGCCGCAGGATATGAGTGTCAGAGAGGGATCTGGCAGCAGTTTGCGCGTTCATATGTGTGTGTGTGTCTGTGTGTGTGTGGTTAAGTCTCCATCTGCTGAGTGCTTTCCTCATCCCAGTGAGCAGTGAGCAACTCTTCAGTCTTACAGCAGTGTCTAATCTCTGACTGTCTCCTTAGGGTGTCTGTGTATACTCTGCTGCTCTTGCTTCCTGACACGAGACTCCATTTATAGAGTTTTAGCCTGAAAAGAAACAACAACAACAACAACAACTAAAAAAAAAAAAAAACAGTATTTGGTCGTACATGGAACAATCCATCATAGCGGCTGGATGTTGTTGTGAGAATAAACCGGATCTGGTGTTTAGTCGGCTTTAAGGTAGATTCTTGTTAGTACTGTTATTGTACTGAATGAGACAGGACACGAGAGAGTGTGTGTGTGTTGTTGTTGTTAGGGCAAATCTATAAATCATACTTAAGAGTTTATAGCCGGGGGTCAGGCGACAGACGTGGCAGGGTTAAATAGGAATACTGCGCTGGTGGTTTAACGGTTAAAGATCTAGGTTAGGGTCAGGGGTCGGAGCCCGAGCAATGCCAAGCTGCCTCTGTTGCAGGGTTGAACGATGATCCTAACCCTTTCTGTGATCTGAATCCAGCTTCCTTACCAGCTCGGATGTGTGAGAAAATGTGTGAGTTTCTCTGCTGTGACGTAGACGATGTGTGACGAATACATAAAAGATTTTACTTAATCATCCACAAACTAAAGCAAAACCAAGTCTCAAACAGGACAGATTGGGATTTAACATCAGTGTATACAGTACAGTACACCGGCAGCCTTCGATCTCCCTCACAGTCAGTAGGTTCCTCCATCTTAGTAAAACAACATCAGCTCCGCAGTTTTCTCTACCTGCAGCAGACTGTATTTTTTTTTAGCCCCGAATTTCTGCCCGCTTGCATTTCTGAGCTGTAAATAGACAAGAAGGGCGTGTCTACTGTATACCTACAATATGACTGACAGGATAAAGTAGTTCAGCACAGAACTGATCCTTTTTTTTACATCCCCATTACACACACACACACACACACACACACACACACACACACACACACACATACGCACACGCAGCTTCAGCACCCTGTTACACCCTGTTATCCCCAGATACACTCCCACAGTATTTGTAGCAGCGTGTACATCAGTTTATTATTAACTATCCTGTATCCTGTACATACACCTACCTGGAACTATATCTATACAGTACCATATAATGTATCGCCGAAAGTATGTGCACCCCTGACAACCTGCATGTACAGAAGAAACACAACTGTATAGAACAGGGGTTCTCAACATTAATATACTGTATAAAGACCCGGATCTGATTTCTAGTCAAGGTCAAAGGTCTGGAACGATCATTAATAAGCAAATGACTTTAATTAAGCTTATAATTAAAAACATTCACGTTTAAGAAGGTCTGAGACAAAAAAACATTCAAATCCAGAGAAAGAAAAACGTCAGCGCATGACGGAAATCAGATACTCAAACCAAAGCAACTCTAGCTTTAAAGCAGAAAGTGTCAGAAAGATTCAAAATACGTCAAATGGTGCAAAAGTAATGGCACTGTTTCCCTGCAAATTGTTGCTTGTGAACCTGAACAGCTACAGCTACAACTTTTAACATTACAAAGTTTACCGGTGTTTTAGAAGAAATTTAAACTACAAGAGAATCAGCTTAATTTACTGATTTTCATGCCGAAACAAACAAAGTGTATTTGTTTTGATGCCTGAATAAACCAATTAAACAAACCAGAAAAGACACTGTACTGTAATATCAAGCTGATTTTGAAGAATTAAAAGTTACATGATTCCCTAAAGTGCTGTTCACATGTTGCATCCAAAAAGTGTGAGAAAATCCCAGCCGCACTGCTTTCTCCTTCTTTCCAAAGTTTTCGCGGGTTTGTGCTCCCGGGGCCGCTCCCTGCCGTTGCTAATTAATGCTGCATGACAACCATCTTTGCAAAATCGACAGTAGGCCAAAAAAGGTGTGGTTGCTGGACGGAGACATTGACCTTCTCTTTGCACATTTGTATAGAGACATCTTCGCTGTGTAGAGGACACGATGTAATGTACACTGACCGAAAAATGCCGAAGTCTCATTTTTCCGTGCACGCAGAACAGAAAGCGAACGCTGGTTAGCTGTTAGCTAGCCATTTATTAATATGGTTACCATGATTTTATTTCGTTTTCCCTTTATGAAGACATGGTGTGTTAAGGTTGAAGCGACGGAACTCGAGTGTGGAAATCTAGTAGAAGTTTAAAGCTTTAGTGTAACAGCAAAGGTGAATAAATCCACATACTGTAGTGTCCACATACTTTTGGCCCTACAGTGTACTTTACACACCTTTATAGACTTTGTGGATATGTGCGAGATGTACAAATGGTTAAAAAATGTGCTGATGGGATTGAGTTTTGCACGGCTGCATGAAATATTTTTTTTCCTGATAAAAAATAGCGTTCGCTCTCGAGTTGAAAAAAAAAAAAAAGAAAAAAATCTGACAGCAGATCAATAACATCAGAGGACGGTGTAATTGCTGGGGTGATGCATTAACTTTGCTGTTTCAGTTTAGATATTTTGTAAAATATACAGTATACCTTATCTTTTTTGGCAAAACTTCATTGACACTCTGGAGCGCACGTTTTCACTTATTAGCTTTGGAGTCTGAAGTCTGATGAGATCTTTATCACAGTTAAAAAAAAAAAAAAGAGATTTAACAAAAGGCAGAAGAGAATAGATAAACATTTACAGTCGCGCACAGACAGGCTTATGATTAAATGTATAATACTGTGCTCAGTGTGACGAGAGTTTATTCCAGGTGTATCGAGCTACAATTAGCAGACGCGGCCACACTGTTGGGTTTTACGGCCCGTATTGACGTTCCAATTAAACTGAGAGCGGCAGTAAATGGAGACGATTTATAGACGAATGAATGAAGCTGTGCTACAAATAACCATTAATGAAATTCTTTACAGAATGGGAGCCGTAAAAGGAAAACGTTTTACCCCACTGTCGTGTTAACTAGTTATGTGTAAAAGTAAGTACCCCCTCTTTTAATTTTATGTTGTTAATTTTTTTTTTTGCTGAGTAAATAAAAAGCGGCAGATTTTAGTGGGTCTTAGTATTAGGCAAAGTAAATCTCAGACGAACAACAACATATAACTTTTTTGTATCATGCCATTATTTATTTAACAAAAATGAAGTCAAAAAGAAAAGACATTTTGGCAATACTCAGTACCTTTTAAAACCTAAAACATAGTCAAATTTGGATCATGCAACAGGACAATGAGGTTCGCAAAAGAGAGACTGATAAAATCATACAGGAAACATACTTAATTTACTATTACTAAATTACTTTAGTTAATTTAATTTAAACGCAAAATAATTTGACTTAATGTACTCAAATTGATTTCTCAGGTTATCACAAGGTTGATCTACACTTGTTCTATTTTGTTGGCCTCATTTTTGTTAAATAAATAATGGCACAGTGAGAAAGTTCCTGTTCAGCTTTTAAGGTTGTGTTTGCCTAATATCGAGACCCACTACAATCAGATCGTATTAAATATGTTTTACACACACTCACACACACACACATGCAGACACGCACAAATAATTAAAAGAGGTGGCACATTTCTCTCACACCACAGCAAATTACCAATGGTTCATTTTATTCTTTAAATCTTTCATGTCTTGCTTTTTAAATGTATATAAACCATCTACATTTAGACATTTGGCAGACGCTCTTATCCAGAGCGACTTACATTTTTATCTTATTACACATCTGAGCAGTTGAGGGTTAAGGGCCTTGCTCAAGGGCCCAACAGTGGCAACTTGGTGGTTGAACCTGGGATCTTCCGAACCGTAGTCCAATGCCTTAACCACTGAGCTACCCCTGGCCCCCATCTACATGATATGAAAAACTATTTCCATTAATAAACTATTTTATATTCAGGGTTCAGGATCTGGTGTAAATCTAATCTTTGGCTCATGTGTTGCCATAAACACAACCCTACTAACATCCACTCCTCTTTTACTGTAGACACCATGTCATTATCTTATCATGTCAAAGTGTGGTCTCATAATAAAGAATAGAAATAAACCACTAATTCCGAAACCATTAATCTAATTATATCTGTATCTAATTATAGCTTTACCAAACACGTGACAGATCTGGAGCAGCTCATGCGCTAAATATAAAGCTCTCCATATGTCAGATCAGGTGTGTTGCAGAGTGGAACTCCATGAGTGAAGAAGAGAGAGAGAGAGAGAGAGAGAGAGAGAGAGAGAGAGAGAGAAATCTGAGTTTATAGACATCACTTACTGTAGGTCTTAAGTAGGGCCCTAAGTCATTTTTCGACTTTCAGATGGGTCTCCAGTCTGCTTTTTGTCCTTTTTGGGGAGAATTTAAACCAGCCCATGACATTTTTTATTTAATGTTATCTCTTAAAAGGAGATACACCATCCCATAATACCCCATCCATCAGGGGTGTGGTTCAGGAGTAGCTCATTTACATAAACACCGAAATGGCAGGTTTGAAAGAGGAGTGAAATAACAGGAGTTTAAATGATAAATAAATGCATTATTGTTAATCCTTCTTAAAGTTTTTTATTGTCTAAAGTCTATCTGTTGTCTATAGTGTAAAAATCTTATGTATATAATATTTTTTCACTTGCTGCTGTAACTTTGTGAATTTCCCTGTTGACGAGGCAATAAAGGTTTATCTTATCTTGTCTCTGAGGCTTGTGCTAAATCTTTAGCTTGAAATAGTAAAATATAGGATCTTTAATAATAACAAAATAATTTATTTTTAAACAGTGACAGTAGGGACTTCGAATGTTGTGACTATGGCAGGGAAGGCAAGAGAGTTGGTTGACATGATGCAGAGAAGAAAGGTGGATATACTGTGTGTCCAGGAGACCAGGTGGAAAGTTAGCAAGGCCAGAAGCTTAGGAGCAGGGTTCAAGTTGTTTTACCATGGTGTGGAGTGGGAGTTATCCTGAGTTATCCTGAATGTTCTGGAGATGAAAAGAGTATCAGATAGGTTGATAAGTTTGAAGCTGAAAAGTGATGGTGTGATGTATAATGTTGTTAGTGGTTATGCCCCACAGGTACTGTAGGAAGTGAGTTAGAAGAGAAGATGAAATTCTGGAGTAAGTTAGATGAAGTGAAGCAGATCCTCCTTAGAGGTGAGAGAGTGGTGATTGGTGCAGACTTCAATGGACATGTTGGGGAAGGGAACAGAGGTGATGAGAACGTGCAGGTTTGGTCTTGTAGCGGGACAGATGGTGGTAGACTTTGCAAGGAGGATGAAAATGGCAGGGGTAAATACTTTCTTCCAGAAGAGGCAGGAACATAGGGTGACATATAAGAGTAGTAGAAGCACTTATGGTGGACTACATCTTCTGTCGACGTTGTAATCTGAAGGAGATCAGTGACTGCAAAGTGTTGGTAGGGAAGAGTGTAACCAGACAACACAGGTTGGTGGTGTGTAAAATAACCCTGGTGGTGAGGAAGGTGAAGAGGACAAAGGCAGAGCAGAGGACAAAGTAGTGGAAGTCAAAAAAGGAAGACTGTTGTGCAGTTTTCAGGGAGGAGTTAAGACTGGTACTAGGTTTTCAGGAGGTGCTTCCAGTTGACTGGACAACTACAGCTAAGGTGTACTTGGTGTATCATCAGGAAAGAGAAAAGTGGACAAAAAGACTTGGTGGTTAAACGAGGAAGTTCATTAGTGTATACAGGGAAAGATACAGTAGATATGTACTGACAGGTGCCAGGGGGGTGATGGGAAGATGGAAAGAGTTGATGAATGAAGAGTTGATGAATAAGGAAACTGAAAGAGTAGAAAAGGTGACTGTTCTGGAACAGGAAGTAGCAAAAATCAGTAAAAGTGAAGTGATAAGCGCGTTAAAGAGGGTGGAGAGTGGAAAGGCAGTTGGTCCTGATGACACACCTGTGGAGGTATGGAAATACTAGTATTTCTGACTAGTCTGTTTAACAAGTTTTTGGAAAGTGAAAGAATCCCAGAGGAAGTGTATTAGTGCCATACAATTAAGCTGTGGGAAAGAGTAGTGGAAGCTAGGTTAAGGGCAGAGGTGAGCATTTGTGAGCAGCAATATGGTTACGTGCCTAGAAAGAGTACAACGGATGCAGTATTTGCTTTTAGGATGCTGATGGAGAAGTACAGAGAAGGTAACAGGGAGTTGCTCTGTGTCTTTGTAGATTTAGAGAAAGCGTATGACAGGGTGCCGAGAGTGGAGCTGTGGTATTGTATGAGGAAGTCTGGAGTGGCAGAGAAGTATGTTAGAGTGGTGCAGGACATGTACTGTAGAGAGCTGTAAGACAGTGGTGAGATGTGCTGTACTGTAGGTGTGACAGAAGAGTTCAGCTCTAAGCCCCTTTTTGTTTGCTCTGGTGATGGACAGGATGACAGATGAGGTTAGACAGGAGTCTCCATGGACTATGATGTTTGCAGATGACATTGTGATTTGTAGCAAGAGCAGGGAACAGGTCGAGGAAAATCTAGAGAGGTGGAGGTACACGCTGGAAAGCAGAGGAATGAAGGTTGGCCGTAGCAGGACAGACAATACGTGTGTGTGAAGGAGAGGAATCTAAGTGGAATGATAAGGCTACAGGGAGCAAGGGTAAAGAGGGGCAAGTACAATGGTTCAGAGTCACGGAGAGTGTGGAAAGGAGGTGAAGAGGCAGGTACAGGCAGGTTGGAATAGGTGGAGAAAAGTGTCAGGTGTGTTATGTGACAAAAGAGTATCAGCAAGAATGAAAGGAAAGGTGTACAGGACAGTGGTGAGACCAGCGATGCTCTACGGCTTAGAGACAGTGGCGCTGAAGAAAAGACAGGAGGCAGAGTTGGAGGTAGCAGAGATGAAGATGTTGAGGTTCTCTTTGGGAGTAACAAGGATAGATAGAATCAAAAATAAGTTCATCAGAGGGACAACCCATGTTAGATGTTTTGGAGATCAGAGAGGCTAGAATGAGGTGGTTTTGACCGAGGAGAGATTGTAAGTATATTGGTAGAAAGATGCTGAGATTGGAACTGCCATGCAGAAGGTTATTTAAGTTTAATAATAAACCAGAGAGCCCTTATTGATTTTCACACCACTGTATTTCAATACAGTATTAAGGAAGAGACAAAAGACACTATTCTTCAATCATCAGGTTCATTTAAATCATTCTTACAATTTTTTATTTAGATTTGTCACATGGAGGTTACCACACAACAAGTTTTTTTCCCTCCACACATTCCTGCTTGTTAGGAAGTTGGCATCGTTACTACACCAGACCTGATCCACTTCATCAAATCACGCTAACGTGGCGCAACAAATCATCCCAGCTTGTAGAGCATGATTGCGGTGATCATATTTGCATAACCGATTGTAGACCGTAATTATCTGAACGCTGCTGATGTATGCTGATCTTTTTTCCCCCCATTTGTTAGCAATGTTAGCATTTTTTAGTTGACATTTTCATTTTAGTCACGCAGGGACCAAAAAATCAAGACTGGAGGGAATCTGGAGCTGATGCGTGATAAATAATAAGTGATAAATAATAGCTCGCCCCTGCAGACCTCATCAGAGCAGTTCAGCAGATTGAAGCGCGGTCCAGATGACGTGAGCAGCGCGTTCGAGCTCATGCATGTACGCCTCTTGTGCTTCCTCCATGGCATTTTCATTACATCCCCATCGCTCTGTGCTTTTTTTTAATATAACAGCAGCACGGTAAACACATCACGGAAAGGTGAAAATGTTTTTGTTATTTGCCTGCCGCTGTCTCGGAGGCGTGTCTTTAAGGCCCGGCGCTGTTTATTGCCTTTTCCCGCGGCCATCAGGGAGCCATCATTCGAGAGGCACTAGACGGGAGTGTAAATATCAAGCCACACACCTTGTTTTCACACTCGACTCAGCGCTGCATAAGCACGGGAGCTGATCGTTGCTGCAGATGTCTTTGTGAATTACACACACGGCACTGATTCATGGCACCTCAAGGCCAGCAGCTCACACCCCTCACCGCTGTTTCAAGCATTTTAAATGCACGTAGCTTACGATGCACATCTGATGAACCGTACATCACCCTACACATTCCTTTTTTCACAACGGTACAACTAATATTGTTCAAAGAGGTTCCTCAACTTGGTTGTAGGGAATAAAACACTTGTGGTGTTATAAAAAAATAATCACCAATGATATGAGGTGTAACAGCTCTTGCCACCTGGTAGGTAATTGTTTTTTTTCCCAAAAAGTGTTTTATTCGTTTTATACTACACCGATTTGACAACAATTACAAAATTGAATGTATTGAATAGAGCGGAATATCAAAACTGCTCTAGACTCTTGATTTTTATTTGATTCAGTTTGATTTTTAACTTGATTTGATTCACCAGAAATAAAGTGCGATACGGTGGTGTAGTTAGCACTGGCACCTTGCACCTCCAGCATCCTGCATAGGGTCTGTGATGCACTGGCAGTCGGTCCAAGGTGTATCCCTGAACAAAAAATTATTAAATTACATAACTTGTACAAAGTGGTGCAAAAATAAAAATTATAAAATTAATAAAATAAGCAATTTTTTTTATCTTTTGGAGATCACCAATTTAAAATCCATCCATACAGTAGCTGGGAATTCTACACCAGCCAATCACGGGCACCTGTGCGACCTCACAAATGTAATAATCTAACCAGCACATCGTCCATGTGTAAAGCAGTAAAAAACAAACAAACTGTTGGTTCTCATAACATGTCTTTGAGGGAGCATGCCATAGCCCTTTCCTTCTCTTATAAGTCAACGTGCAATGTTCCCTATAGGCTCCTCCATGCTTTGAGGGATCTGGACCAAACATGGCAGATATTTTTGTCACCTCCTTGGCCAAAATACTGGTATAGTTTCATCCCCTACTACACTCTTATCTTCAAGAAAATGCTGCTATGGTTTCATCCCCTACTTCACGCTCATTTTCAAGATGGCAGACAAGAAAACTGAATATTCTGGGAGGAGCCGAGGAGCGAGGAGCAAAATAAACAAACATCCCAAAGCGGCAGTGGGGACGTGACCAGTTTTTCAGTGACTGTTGCATTCTGATTGCACAATCCAAGTGTTGTTGTTATACTTATTTTTTTATTTTATTTCATTATTTTTAATTGATAGATTTTAATTAATCTGAGGTCTTCCTGTTTTTCTCATGGGCAACTTTATGTTGCGTTCTCAAGGATGTCACGGGGACCTGGAGCCTATCCCAGGAAGCTTAGGGCATGAGGCGGGGTACACCCTGGACACACTCACACACTACAGGCAATTTGTGAACGCCAATTAGCCTAACCTGCATATCTTTGGAATGTGGGAGGAAACCGGTGTACCCGCAGGAAACCCACCAAGCACGAAGAGAACATGCAAACTCCATGCACACAGAGACGGGAATCGAGCCTGGCTAGGAATCGAACCCGGACCCTGGAGGTGCAAGGCAACAGTGCTAACCACTACATCACGCTTAAAATTTTAACTGCAAATGAGTAATAAAAGTATAAATACACACAAGTAAATGTAAAATTAATACAGTGTTTTCTTTACCTTTCCAGCTCAAGGTTTTAACTATTAAAAGTGCCGGACGCTCCGGCCAATTAATACATACGAATTGATATGGACGAATGAACGGTGAACAGGCCGTTACTATAGAAACCACGGCTCATGTTAACAACCGATCGTTATTATCTGGCTGTGTCCAGAATCCAACCATGCTGGAAGGTGTGATGATTATTGTGGAGATTATTCGATTGTTATGAGTAGCTAGACGATGATGTATGAATGCAGCATTAATTAATAATGTTAGTAAATAGTTTAAAAGGAGAGGAACCTAATGCAAATGGTAGTTTCTGACGGTTAGCTCGGCGCCGATATTGTCTCAGTGTGACGCTCCGAATCAGGGGCAGATCAGATCCTCCGCCCGCTGAGCCGAGAACCAGTGAGCGCTTCGACGTAATCTCTCCTCTATCCAGTCTCTCCAGCCTGATAAGATAAGAGCGGCTCTGGGTTTTACAGGAACTTCAATCAGGAGTGGCACTATCACTCAGAGAGAGAGAGAGAGAGAGAGAGAGAGAGAGAGAGAGAGTTATTCCATTTCACACACTCTGTACATCGGCTTAAAGACTTGCTGTCTCGCTCCTGGAGCTGTTTTCCATTTAGGGCATAATCTAGGCTGCTGGATTGGAAACGCTGATCGAGTACTGACTCTATTTTTTAGATCTGTGTGTGTGTGTGTGTGTGTGTGTGTGTGTGTGTGTGTGTGTGTGTGTGTGTGTGTGTGTGTGTGTGTGTGTGTGTGTGTAAGTGACAACACATATATTTATCCAGTGAAGACAAATACAGTACAGCCATCTTTGTATGTGTGTGTGTGTGTGTGTGTGTGTGTGTGTGTGTTTTGGAGGCAGCTTCACACATGCTCAAACTCTAGATAACAGTTTTATTATTCCGAGAGCTGGCTGTGTGAACGGGATCTTTTATTCATGTGAGGCAAAGGAAAACAGCCGGCAAGTCACGCATGGTGTGTGTGTGTGTGTGTGTGTGTGTGTGTGTGTGTGTGTGTGTTTGGGGAAGTACGCAACAGAGAGGGAAAGAGAGAAGAAGGAAAACTAGGCATACCAAAAAGGCCTGGTATATTTTAGATGCCCCACAGGATACGGTCATTGTGTGAGTGTGTGTGTGTGTGTGTGTGTGTGTGTGTATAAATATAAATCAAGATGGAGATCAGGAAGCTGTGTGTTGCATGTTTCTATTTAAGCTCCGCATGAATGAGCGCTCCTCAAAACACACCGGTGTGGTGCCAAAATCCTCCTGTGACCACCCACACATGCTTACACACACACACACACACACACACACACACACACACACACACACACTGCCAGCAGGCATGTTTCACCTCCATCCAAATTGCTCAAATTATTATGCCACTCATACCCTTACACACTCCTGGTCACCTTGTAAGTGTTAAAGAATAAAAGCTTGTAGTTTTCACGCGCGGTGTGTGTTAATCGTCTCCTAGCGCGGCTGTTAGCTGGACAATTCCGCACGCTTGGTATTTGAATATCGACTCGGACCAATCAGCTTTGAGAATGGAGGTCAGTGAGGTCATTCGTGTGAGTTCGGGATGCGTCCGTGTCAAACTCTCGCTCTGCTTCGTGACGTAGACGTGGACCTAGAAAAAAAAAGAGCTGAGACCAAGAACACGGTCTGTCCCTCAATAAACGACGATCCAATAAATTAAGGGCAATTAATTAGCGTGTTTAGCATAATTCCAGCGTTTAACAGGGACTTTGTGTGAGCGCTGCGTATCCCCTGTAATTACTCATTCAGATGAGGGCTGATTATTAATGAGGCCATTAAAGAGTGTCTGATTTCCTGTAGAAGAGCCTTCCTCAGCCTGCTCTCCTGAAGAGTGGGGTTAATCCAATATCACAGCTGTCCATACTGATGCCTGAGTCGCACCCGAGCCGAATGTAATCACCGCAGCTATGGTGACACATCAGAGACGAGATCAGATCATAAAAACGCCTGCCTGCACGGAGACAAGTAAAGTTTCGCAAGCCGGCTGTGTTCAGGAAGCAGTTCGAGAGTCATGTGACTTCAAGAAATGGACATAAAGGACAAATTATTAAATCTAATAAATACAATCCAGTCTGCTTTTTAATAATAATAATAATATGTTGATATTTTAACTGTTTTTTTTTTATACATCCTCAAAATGTAAAATAGATAAATGGATACAGTATAAAACGTATTTGTTATTTATTTGTTACATTTACTGTATTATTATTATTATTATTATTATTATTATTATTATTATTATTATTAAAATTTCTATTAATAACAACAGCAATAATAATAATTAGTGTACCAAATAGATATTATTATTATTATTATTTCTATTTATTATTATTATTATTATTATTATTATTATTAATAATATTAATATTATTATTAATAATAATAATAATGATAATATTAATAATACTATTATTATTTATATATAATACATAATATTATTATTTATAATAATAGTAATAAGATAAATCAGTAACAACAACAGCAATAATAATAATAATAATTATTATTATTATTATTATTATTATTATTATTATTATTATTATAAGATCAGTAACAACAACAACAGCAATAACAGTAGTAATAATAATATTAATGAAAAAATAGCATAAAACAACAACAATACTACTACTACTACTACTACTAATAATAATAATAATAACAATAATTGGTAATCCGTATTATTATTATTATTATTATTATAATTATTATTATTAGTAGTAGTAGTAGTAGTAATAATAGTAGTTAATATTATTATTTTTATTATTTTTATTATTATTCATATATTTGTTTAATTCTATCTGATGTAGTAATACACTTTACTGTAAGTCCACTTTATCTTTAAATCCATAACATTAAAGTTGTTATTAATTGATAACAAATAAAAATTGGAATCATATATTCAATATTTTACTCACACAAAACTACAGGAAGATGTTTAGCTCACGAGTAATATAAGTGACTGATATGTGTGGTTCTAGGTGTAAGGCTTTCTACAGGGAAGTTTTTAGAAGTGAGACTTGTGAGCGAGCGTAGCGTGTGAAGTGAGTTTATTTCCTGCTGATAATATGAAGTCTTATGAACTCTGCTGTAACCCGAATTCCTGCTCGGTGTTAATTGATTTTAGGAATAACACTAAATTGTGCGAACTGCTAGTAATGAGCGAGACTGAGATCATGTGAGGTGAAAACGTTTGTTCTGTCATAGTGCTAGAGCCTGTGTTTGTAATGTACACCTTCATTTAGTTACATCTTCTTGGGAAACTCTGACTCCAACGTAAGACCAGTTTGAGTAGCTTTGATAACCTGCAATGTTGTTTTGTAAGATGCAACCCCGTTTTTTTAAAAAAAAATTTATGTGTTGATTAATTAGTCATATTCTATATGTTGGACGAAAACCTTCACTACATTCACACAGTTTTCCCTGTTAGAGAATATGAACAGTTTAATAGCAAAATGATATAACTCCATTTTGGTGTTTCGAAACCACATTTCAAAACAGGATTTTTTTCTCTCCATTGATCTCCATTTACGCTGATAGTTCAGCATTATCCTTCTGTGCTTTAATAATGTGTTGTGTAATTTTGAATATCCTTAGTTGTTTGCTTTGCTAGATGCAGCCCAGTAATTCAACCTTTCTAAAATGGTGCCAGGCTGTGTAAAATAAAGAATGATTTGTGAAAAACAATCAAAGCTTTAGATGAATTAGCTCCGACTTCTTCATTATCATAAATAAATCTTGACCACGGTTACCTGCTCCACACCGGCAAGGTTTACATTTTCATTAATCCTGAAGCGATTCTGTTTGTGCGTATCCTTATCTCAGCAGTTTGTAGACGATCACTGCATATATTTATTTAACGTTACATTTATTTAGCGTCTGCTTTACAATAACAGCAAGAGCTGTAAGCGTGGTTGGTGTATTTAGCTTTTTATTTTTATTGATTGTGTGTTTACCTGTTTTTTTTATGGCCATTTCTGTCTGAGTAAGTCGTCATCTGAACAGCAGTAATAAAGACAGAGAGAAGATTGTGAAGTGAGCTTTTGAAGATTTTATATTAATCTGAGATTCAGAAACACTCTGTTTGATGAAAAATATCATACTGTAGTAAACACATTTTATAAATTGGTTTGAATCCTTTACTCGTCTTTTATTGATTACATAATGTCAGGGAATACCACACAAGCAAAAGAATTATTATAATTTTTTTTTATACTAGTGTTGGAATGTCTGATGAAATTGAAACCAACGAAATAAAAATTAATTCCCAATCTACATTTCCCTCAATGTTAATTTGACAATTACAATTTAATTACAGTTAAATGAGTATTTTTCTTTTTTTTTGTGGCGCACATGCAGAAAACACGCTGCATATTTTAGATGAAGAAAATAATCACTCAGTACAATTTACATTGCTAATATTCTTCCAAATATTAGATTAACAGAAGTGTATTGATTCATCTCATTTTATCATGCAGACATTTCAATGCAAATGAGCTGTTTGAGGTGTTCACATAAGCAATTTTTATTCTGATAAATCTCAACAACTTAAAATTGATAAATTATTAAATAAATCAAGCTGTCCTTACAGACTGTTATAGAGCAGAATTTAAGCATGAACCTCACGCTTGTCGTAAAATTCATCCCTAAAAAATGTGCGATTTGCCCATTTCAGCTCCTCGCCTCTTCTCCCCCCTGGTTATCTGGGCCTCTGGACTCAGATCGGTTCTGCTTCGTTAGCCTAATTAAATTTGGGCCGAAGGTTTTTGTTGCTCTGTCCAGCTTCCCCGAGAGACTGTGTGAGCGAACAGCAAGGAGAGCATTAGCCTAATATGGGACATCTGGTGCCCATTCATTACCTTCAGCATCCTTGAAGTCCCCGACCCGAAATGTCATTTTTCACTTTGGAGAGGTCCGACTTTGGTGGAATTATCAAAGAGATGAGAGGAGAGGAGGAGGAGGGAAAGAAAAGAGGGATTAAAGGAGGCAGGATGAAGCTGGAAAAGCACCTTTCATTACATGATTGGAAGTTCAAAGCAGAGAGGTGAAGAGGTGAAGGAACAGACGCGGGATTAGCGAACCTCCACAATGCTGTGATATTATTATAATAGCTCTTATCACCTTGCTCTCACACGGGGATCCTTTAAAGGCCCTGAAAACAACAAAAGGTGTTAAAGGTGTATCTTTCTGATAACAAAGACCTGTTGTTGGATAAGCATTTAGTGTTCATGAGAGATGCAAGAAACTGTGTATATCCCTCACTACAATATGGTTCTAACTAAAAGCTGTAAAAAATCCTCATGTTTTAGTCAGATCACATAAAGATTGATGGCACCATCTCTTCAGCACCTGGTGAATCTGCTCATGCAAGTAAAGTGTTTAAATGCTATACTGTACACACACACGCAAATCTATATGCTGGTTTTATTCTTTATTTAAACTGATTTTTATTTCATATTGACCTACTACAACACAGCTAATTATTTATCATTCAACTTACTGAAGCTCCGTAAGATCAGATAGAGTGTGTTGAATTTTTCAGTTTATAACAAGCTAAGGTTTTTTTCACATAGAGCATGTGAAAACTATCTGCTGTTAGAAATTAATGCTGGCCACAGTTTAGTATTATTAACCTTCATTCTTTTAAACATTTACCATACCATATTATACTATACCATACCATACCATACTATACTATACCATACCATACCCGACTATACTATACCATACCCTACTATACTATACCATACCCTACTATACTATACCATACCCTACTATACTATACTATACTATACTATACTATACTATACTATACTATACTATACTATACTATACCCTACTGTACTATACCATACCCTACTATACTATACCATGCCATACCATACTATACTATACCATATTATACCCTACTATACTATACCATACCCTACAATACTATACCATACCCTACTATACTATACTATCCCCTACTATACTATACTATACCATACCCTACTATACTATACCATACCCTACTATACTATACTATAATATACCATACTATACCATACCCTACTATACTATACTATACTATACTATACTATACTATACTATACTATACTATACTATACTATACTATACTATACTATACCCTACTATACTATACCATGCCCTACTATACTATACTATAATATACTATACTATACCCTACTATACTATACCATGCCCTACTATACCCTACTATACTATACCATACCCTACTATACTATACCATACCATACCCTACTATACTATACCATACCATACCCTACTATACTATACCATACCCTACTATATTATACTTCACCATACCCTACTATACTATACCATACCCTACTATCCTATCCTATACCCTAGTAAACTATACTATACCATACTATACTATACTTTTTAAAAGCTAAGTCATGTCAAATGGATGACTTCTTAGAAACGTTTCACTAAGAAGCTTCTTCAGTCCAAGGTAAATTGGAAAGATCCTTGTATTTAAGTCTTTCAAGGTCCTTCTATCTGAAATGGCTGAACTATACTATACTGTACCATACCATACTATACCCTACTATACAATACCATACCCTACTATACTATACTATACTATACTATACTACACCCTACTATACCATACCCTACTATACTATACTACTGTACACTATACTATACTACTGTATACTATACTATACTATACTATACACTATACTATACTACTGTATACTATACTATACTGTACTGTACTATACTATACTATACAATAATATACCACACTACACTATACTTTACCATACCATACTATACTATACTTTTTAAAAGCTGAGTCATGTCAAATGGATGACTTCTTAGAAACGTTTCACTAAGAAGCTTCTTCAGTTTAAGTTAAGTTGGAAAGATCCTTGTATTTAAGTCTTCCAAGGTCCTTCTATCTGAAATGGCTGAACTATATTATACTATGCTATGCTATGCTATGCTATGCTATGCTGCACTGCACTAAAATTTATTACACTACACTACACTTACACTAAGTACAGCAATTCATCTACTTACGAACGAGTTCCATTCCTGGAGCATGTTCGTAAACTGTATCTGTTTGTAACATGAGTCTTAATCACCTTAGACACAGATACACAACGTAAAGCATAAAAAAAACCCACACAGGCTGTGCCTCCAAATAGTGAGTGTACAAACAGTGTACAGATTCATTTCCTCTAGTTACTGTAAGATTCAGGAAGGTTTCAGCCTTTTTGTTAAGAACGTTTACTATGAGGTGCATTCTCACAGACTGTAATATTCCATTAATATGCATCATGTAACCACCTCAGTCAGAACAGTCTGACCCGATTCAACCCGGTCAGAATAAGGGGAGTGTCAACAACTTTCTACCACCAGTCTTAACTTTAGACTTTCACCTGCTGGGTCTGTGGATGAGGAAGGAGCGCTGATTGGCCCTCCATTTCATATTCAGTAAAGCTTCTTACCACTCACAGATGATTTTGAATTCATGTAACCAAACATGATGCAAAAGGTGGGATTTATCAGAAACATACTTCTTTTTCTTCCTTTTCTATTATATTTTCGGCAGATTACACACTTTACAGTAGGCAAAAAAAGTTACATTCTGATTAAACGCTTTGTAATGATTTTTATCCGATCGAAGAAATATTGTCCATGTTAAACTATCCGTGTCTGAAACACAGCTAGGTAATGCCTGTATATCTGCATCAGTATCAGCTAATAAGCAGACTTTTAAATGCAGTTTGACGTTTGTGACCGAAGCTTGCTGTGTTTTTTATGTAAGTCTGATCCGTTCTCACACTGACGTGGCCCTGATACACCTCTCTAAATGAAGCTGTTACTTCTCCTCACGCTCTTGCTGAAATACCGCCGGGATAGCTGACGAGGTCGTGTGCAAATTTTCCCATTAAAACCAATTAGTCGGTGTTTAGAACGAATTAAAATCCCTGCCTCCGTGTTCCTTTCATGTGCTAATAAATATTAAGCATGCAACACAGACTGCCTGATTTAGATATTCCTTTGATCCAGAAGCTGGAGAAGATTCATCCAGCAGAGTGCTGGCACGGCATGGAGACTTCACACACGCCATCTTCTGCCTCCAAACCTTTCGCAGAAACCTACACAGCTTATCTGACAAGTGTTTGACTCTATTAATGCGCCATTAATGCCAATTATGTCTAAACTCCGTGATAATTCACTGAAGATGTCAGCGCTCTCTGTTCTCTCCAAGTAAAAACGGAATCCCTAGTCTAAATCGTGCCACTGTTTTGTGCCTTGAGTCAGAGGCAGATTTGCACACACAGTTATATGTGACAGATTGGTGTTGGTTCAATTAAACGCGGCATTAAAAATATCAAACCTTATAGAATTGGATTCTTTCCCATTGAGTGTCTCGTGTAACCTTATTAAAAAGAGCAAGCACTGATGTTAATTACATTTTTATATAAAAGCCATCTAATATCTTGAAAATTTCCCTCTAAATTGTTGAGATATGTGAAGAAACAGTGGTCCACACACTTAATCCAGATTTAAAGGGACACATAGTATACCCTTTTATACTATTTTTTGACAGATGAGGTTAGACAAGAGTCTCCATGGACTATGATGTTTGCAGATGACATCGTGCTCTGTAGCGAGAGCAGGGAACAGGTGGAGGAAAATTTGGAGAGGTGGAGGTATGCTCTGGAAAGCAAAGGAATGAAGGTTAGTCGCAGCAAGACGGAATACATGTGTGTGAATGAGAGGAACCCAAGAGAAACGGTGAGGCTTCAAGGAGCAGGGGTAAAGAAGGTGCAGGACTTTAAGTACTTGGGGTCAACGGTCCAGAGCAACAGAGAGTGTGGAAAGGAGGTGAAGAGGCGGGTACAGGCAGGTTGGAATGGGTGGAGAAAAGTGTCAGGTGTGTTGTGCGATAAAAGAGTATCAGCGAGAATGAAAGGAAAGGTGTACAGGACAGTGGTGAGACCAGCGATGCTCTACGGCTTAGAGACAGTGGCGCTGAAGAAAAGACAGGAGGCAGAGTTGGAGGTAGCAGAGATGAAGATGTTGAGGTTCTCAACAGGCCATCATAGTTTAAAGTGAAGCAAAACATACAAGAAAGACACACAAGAAAGATAAAGAAACAAGTTCCTACTTTCTGTAAATCTTGAGTGACAGATGTTTCGTCCAATCAGCGGTAAGCATTTCATTCGCAAACTATACCTACCTTTGCCGGTTTGTATCTGACTGGCCGAGAAGTGCAATACAAATGAACAAAACGGAAAACAAATTAACAAATTCAAAACCAAATTAACAAAACCAAAAACAAAACAACAAAACCAAAAACAAAACAACAAAACCAAAAACAAACCCCGCCAAAAATAGTTTTGGGTTTTGCTATATGGTTTTAAATTTGTTAATTTGTTTTCCATTTTATTAATTTATTTTGCACTTCACGGCCACCGTAATAATCTATAAATGTACTGTACATCTACATTAAATTAGCGAGTAACATCATTGAAGTTTAACAATATTTATAACTGTATAATATTGAGTGTAATAACCCACTACCATTTTCATAACACCATTATGCTTATGACTGGACATTGCTTTTCCATTTCAATTCCATTTCTATTCTATTGTGTTACTTGTACAAGGTTACCACTAAACGTTTCCTATATTTTCTATTGTTGTATAATTTTTTATTATTATAATTCCTATTGCATGTTTTAAATTCTTTATTTAAATATTTTCTTTTTTATATTCTTTTTAAAAAAATAATTTTCTTATTTCATATTCTTTTTTTAAATACTCTTTTTTTTTTTTTTTTTAGGTCATAGTCGGTCGTACAACCGTTTCACTGTGTATGGGTGTGTATGTGACAATTGTGAATTTAATGTGGTTAAATTATTATTTTTTTTTATATTTGCAATTAGCTATGGACTTTGAATAGATTTGAAGTGAACATAATTAACATAAACTTTTGGTATGTGCACTGGAATGGTGGTGGCCTACACTTCCCATCACCTCCTGCAAGTCCCACGACTTTAATCACATTTACACCTGATTTGTGTTTGTTCCTGCCCAGTTTGTCTATTTACGTCCCAGGTTTTCATCATGGCACCTTTGTCATGTTCACACTTTGTGTTCCTGTTTCAACTTTGTTTTGTTCGGATCGTTTTCACCAAGAAATAAAGAGGACCTGCATTCCTATCCACGTTCACCTCTATAAGCCTGACATGAAGTATAAAAATAAACACAACTAATCCTTTTGCAAGAACTCGAGCCATGCCGTCACTTCGCTAATCCTTCATACTTCCTCACTGAGCTGCCTTCGGCTAAATTATTTACATCAGTCCATGTAATTGGATAAACTGCAACAAAGAACATGCTACACAGCCCACATTTTTAGAAAACTAGAAATGCTACTTGGAAAATTATAGTCTTTTCTTTTCATACATTCATCAAAATGCATTTCGAGGGAAGAAAAAGAAGAAGATGCATCCACAGTGCCGTCCACCGAGTGACGACCCCTGCGGTATCCAGTCTCTCTAATCAGACAGAGATTAGACGCTGGACTTATACCGACAAAATCGCTCAGCAGATGGAGCCCACACACACACACACACACACACACACACACACACATGGCTGCAGGCCAGATTGGTGTTCGTCTGGCACTCACACCCTGTGGTTCCCTGTCTGAGGAGATCTGAGCGGACCTGCAGGATGACGCACTTTTCACCTCTGACATGTGCAGAAGAGCATCAGCTCTGAGAAATTACTCCATACAGATAAAAAGAGTTTCGGTGTAGAGATCAGAGAACTGAAATACAGCCATCATGAGACATAATGTGATTATAGGATTATTGAAAATCTTTATAGACTGTTTAGTCCTTTTAAGATTGTTGGTAGATTATATTAGAGTAAAGCATTACTAAAAAAATATAAAGTATATATTTTGTTATTTATGGACAGCACTGCATAGGTTACAGGAAAGTAATTGATAGATTATAAACAAGTGTTTAATGCTTAATAAGCCAGTAATGCATAGTTAATAAACAGGTAATATACAGATTTTAAGTGTTACGTAGTTAACAAACACACACTGTAGGGTTTACGAGATACCATGTTGTTTATAAACAAATGCTAGAAAAAAATGAAAGAAGATAACATGTTGTAAACATATTACTAAGAAATACGTAGTTTATGTGTCTTATGAACATGCCACATGTCGTTTACAAGCCAGCAACATACAGTACAGTTTGTGGGCAAGTAATACGTAGTTTATAAGCCAGTAATAGGTAGATTGTAAGAAGGGAAGATGTCGTTTATTAGCCAGTAAGATGTAGTTCGTAAAACATGCAATGTGTAGTTTATAAGCCAGTAACACGTACTGTAGTTTGTGATTTACAAGCAGCAACATGTTCGTAAAACATGCAGCTTGTAGTTTATAATCCAGTCTAATCTAGATGTAGTTTGTAAACCAGTAATGGGAAGATTTTAGGCGTGCAATATGTTGTTTATAAGCAAGTAACACATAATTGCTTACAAACTATTGGCTCATTCATAAGCATGCATTATTTAGTGTATAAGCAAGTAACAGTAAGACTGTAAGCATGAAGATGTGTTTTAGTAATAGAATAACAATAACACAGTTTGATCATTTAATGCAGTTTATTACAAAATTCTACAGAAGTTTAAGTCATTAATTTTATGAGTAAGCAATGCAATACTTATTATTGATAAATTATTGTTTTTAATCAAGTAATATATATGTATTGTAATAAAAAAAGTAATGTATAATTTATTAAAAAAATATATGAAATATATAGAATATGTAATAAGCAATAAATGGTTTATAAACAATGGATAATTTGCAATATTTAACATTCAATTTACAGTATATATAAAAAAAATACCTACAATAAAACTGCACACTATGCTGTTTAAAAGTGAGTAACATGTGCCTTAATAACCTGGCTCTATTTTACCTGGAACTTTTTTTGTTATGAACCTACACAAAGTTCTCCATAATGTGTGTAAGAAGAGGTACAGAGCGATGCTGTCCTACAATATTTACATATTTATATCTCTTGCTGTGATCTTTGCTTTAAGGAGAGATGGTAAAGAGTGAGTTGTTAATGCCAGGAGTAACGCTGTAGTTTATCCACCTGCCTGTTCCACAGGGATCCCAGATCAGGGTTATTTTATCTATTTCATTATTTATTTCACAAGATTAATTAAACATTGTCTTTCTAAAGAAGGAAGAATTGAGGGCATAAAAAACTTTGTACTGTAAAGTTTATATATAGAAATAATTAGCATCCAATTTACATTGCAGTAGTTACAAGTATTACATTAGATGTTATAATAACTGTATAACAAATATTAAAGTTTCGAATGTGTCACTGTATCTTGGTATGATGTCTGATGTTTAATCAGAGAACATTGTTTAGTAAAGGAACTATTGTGTAGTAGTCACTAATATTAGCTTCTCTCATCTTTGCAGGATTTCTAACACATTGGTGCCGTGACCCGGATGCCACACTACTACTATTGTCTATGAACCATCTTTTCTTGGTTCCTTTACTTTTAAGATCAATAGCTAATAACTTATTATAATTAATAACTAATAATAATAATAAATAACTGTTGTCTATCTCATTTTTGCAGGATTTTTTTTCTTTCTCGTATTCAGGCTATCACGTACTTCCTCTGAGCCATGTTCGCATTATACACTCGGGGGGCAGCGATATCTGTTCCTTTTGCTTGCATAAGCTCACAGATGCCCATGATGGAT
Source organism: Clarias gariepinus (assembly GCF_024256425.1). NCBI lineage: Eukaryota > Metazoa > Chordata > Actinopteri > Siluriformes > Clariidae > Clarias > Clarias gariepinus. Next base: position 38,441,947 of record NC_071103.1, read on the forward strand.
GTGAGGGCCCTGTCCTCTGAGAGATCTTGGCCAATCAGCTCTCTTGGCCTCCAGCGGAGATAAATAAATAACAGCTACCACATTGGTGCCGTGACCCGGATGCCACACTAACACCACTCATGCCTCGAACCAGCGATGCAATAATATTAATCAACAAATTGATGATTCAAACACAGCAACATATGATCCAATTTTAATAAAAAAATGTTTGAAGGTCGAACATTAGCAATCTACTGTAGCTGATTTCCCCCTGATATTGTCGCAAATGGCTTTATTTTGTCAGATTAATTAATAAATAGCTGCATTTTGTCTGTCCGTGTCCCCAGGTTACGCGTACAACATCGCTGCAATGTGGTGTGTGCAGATCGCACACACACACCCACACACCCACACACACCGCTCTAAACACTGAATGGGTTTCCAGGGTGTTGACAGAGATATTCCCATTAGAGAGGCTGAACAATATCGGCGTCCTCGTCCTCCTCTATTACGACTGAAGGAACGGCGATGAGACAGAAACAGAGCTTTGTCCCCAGAAGAAAAGAGAGCGAGATAATGATCAGAGAGATGTCTCTGCACTTACTGGCTCCATTCTGACTCTGTAGTGCACTGACATTTAACACAGCTCTCTTTATTTTTTCTCTCTCCATCTCAATCCCGCTGGCTTTCTCCAGTCTCGGGGACATTTTCTTCAGGTATCACACACAGAAATTATACAAAATCAAATTATACTAATGCGATTCTTGTTATACAGTATAACAGAATAAAAATCAGTACTGTATGGACAAATAGGCTTAGACACTCAACTACCTATTAGATTATGGAGATATTTGTATGCTGACGGCGATGCCTTTACTCTTACACCTCTGGACGCTCTCTAGCACAGTGAGCTTCAACATCGTGAGACAGGTTGCCTGCTCATCACTGGTACAGTATATAAAAAGCTTATAGAAATATATACCTGTATCTAACTAACACAATCTTTTCATAATTTATTAAATCTATCAATCTTTTTTACATCCATGAACACTATGGACAATTACACCCTCACCTTCCTTCATGTCTACACTACATGTTGTACGTTTACATCCTGGACCATTGCACAAAGACACTTTAATAACTTTGCACACCTACCTTCACAACTACACTACAATTTTACGTTTACATCCTGGACCAGTGCACAAAGACACTTTAATAACCTCTGCACAAAGACACTTTGTTCTATGCATATTTGCACACCCAGTACAGTATATTTCAATTTGTACAGTAGATTTCTATTTTTGTACATCATATTTCTATTTTTATTTTTAGTTCTATTTTACCTAGCACATTTCTATTTTTATTTTTAGTTCTATTTTTCCTAGTTTAATTTAATTTTTCTATTTAATTTCTATCGTATTTCTTATATTCATATTTATTTCTTATTTGTAAACTTTAATTCTCTTTTAGGGTCAATGGCAGTCGTATAATGCATTTCACTACATTTCGTACTGTGTATGTTTGTGTTTGTGACAAATAAAATTTGAATTTGAATTTGTATCTTCAACTACAGGACTCTACGGTCTACTAGATATTTAAGACATTAATTTAAGTTTGCAGATCTAAACCATGACACCAGACTGAGTTTAATGGTTCCTCATTTCAATTCTACGTTTTCAGGACTGTATGCATTATTATTAGAATAAGTGTCTTGTTTTACAATTATATTAATATTGCTTATAATTAAAAGTCAAATAAAAATGTTATTTGTCACACAAACACACACAGTATAATGTACAGTAAATAATTAAAAAGTGCTTTTAGAAGTAAAACAGAACAGAAAATTCAGAAAGTAAAAAAAAAAAAATATATATATATATATATATATAAGAATAAACTGTAAAAAAATTATTATGAAAAATATCTAAAATAAGAAACTAATGTAAAAATGTATAAATATGTAAATATACTTAATATAAGTATATTTTTTATATACAATTTAATAGAGTAGAATTAAATAGAATTGTGTACATTTAAAATGTGGGAAAAACTGTAAAAATATATAAAATAAGTAAAAAATTGCTGACATTTAAATTGTTAAAAAATAAAATAACATAAAATTGTATAAAAACAAAAAATATGTGCCAACATTCAAATAAGGTAATGATAAGTATAAAATAAGACTACAATGAAAAAAAAAATTAAATAAAAGCAAAATTAAAATTAAAATAGCAATATGAAATATATAGCATAAATATAGATTGATGCTTGGCAGCAGCAGTATAACTCCCTGCCTAAATAAAGTTCTAACTACTAAATAAATAAATAAATAATAGTTGCACTTAACTGCACACTGAAGATCTGATTCTTTTCGTAATAATTCCTGCAGACTGAGTCTTTAATACTCCAGAGTGATGCAAAACTACCTCGGTTAATCCATACTATTGATAAACCAATTTTGGTTAATTGAAAAAGATCTGGGTTAAACTGTGTGAGATTTTCAGTTCAGGCCCTCTAGCATCAAAAGAAGTCTTTTGTACTTTTCCCTTAAAACTTTAAGCAGTACAATTAATATTATTTACATAAATCATAATTTATCGCTAGAAAATGCTGAAGATCTGATAAATATATAGTTATATAATAACTTAACATTTTTATAAATGCTAAAGAAATGGCAACATTTAAAACAACAAAACAAAACAACAACAATATAATAATAATAATAATAATAATAATAATAATAATAATAAAATCTTAGACTGTGCATCTAAATTGTATTTAAAGGAGTTATTAAAAAAATTTAGAAAGAAAAAAGAACATTACAGGACATAATGCAACAGGAAAATATTTCATGATGTAGCGGTGTAACGTGAAATAAATAAAGGCGTGACCATTTTTTTTTCATACCACATGAACATTATACATTAATATACATGTTAAATGAAATAATAATTAAACAAAAAAAAAAAAAAACAGTTAACGTCATGCACTTTTTCACTGAGAATCCACAAAGGAAACCTCTTCATGTAGAGAAAACAGACTGTTATGAACTGCACTGACACTTGAGACTCCTTCCATATATATTGGCTTTAACTTTACTGTATCATGAATTTCTTATTGGTTTTCATTGCATAACATTTTTAATAATGTGAACAATCTGGTGTACATCTCTCTGTGCAGGTTGCAATAGAAACAATAACATGTCTGAAGACGGGCATTAATATAAACGTGTTTACTGTTACAGAAAACCAATCAAGACAATATGGTCAATCAGCAGCCAGACTGGAGTAGTATACAGTGGTGTCATGGTGGGTTTGTGGTTAGCACCTCCAGGGTTTGAGTTCGATTCCCACCTTGGATGGAGTTTGCATGTTCTCCCCATGCTTGGTGGGTTTCCTCCGAGTACTCCGGTTTCCTCCCACAGTCCAAAGACATGGGAATTAGGCTAATTGGTGTTTCCAAATTGCCTTTGGTGTGTGAATGTGAATGTTGACAGGAGGTCCTATCATGTTTGTAAAAATGAGAATACAATAGTCACCACTGGCCTCATTATTACTCACTCACTCACTCATCTTCTGTACCATTTTATCCTGTATTCAGGGTCGCGGGGACCTGGAGCCTTTCCCAGGAGGCTTTGTTGACAATTTTGCTAAAGTTTCAATATTCTCTGGATTCTCAGATTAATTGCACCATCAGCATATTTGATTAGTGTCTGCTTAATGAATTTGGGTTTTGGATGATGCAACTTCTTTACACGACTGTTCCTGCATGTCCTCCCTTCTCAAAGGACCACGTTCCAGGTTAGCATCTTTTACGTAAAAATGAAATCCAACAGTTGAGCAGTGCGGAAATGGACTTTTCAGTTTAGCCCCCCTAAACTCATCGGTGTTTCAAAACGGTGTCCAAAATGTGTTTATTTTTTCATATAGATCTTGATTCACTCGTCTACAGAATCAGCAGGGACTCAGAAGCCCAAAAGAAATTACTGTGCTCATAAATCAATTCTTATCCATTAATCCTCCACTAGGGGCGCTAAATAGGTAAGTGGTCTGCTTTTATTCCCTGTTAAAAAAATGTAATCACAAAAAGTTTATTTAATTATGTTTATAATATAAGAGCAGTGTAATATAAAAAGGACAGCAAAAAAACAGATAATGCTTTTTTTAATACAAAATGACAGAATCATGGATGACGTACAGGTACAAACCATTTGGAGACGAAACAGAGTAGTGCCTTTAAATAAATAAAACCCAGTAGAGAAAGTTGGCTTCTTTTATGTGCCATGTTCGGTGAGATAAGCAGAGTTAAGTTACCGATAAGCCCTTCAGGGTCGACAAGTCCATTAGGCTCCAATTCTGACCCATCTAAACTTCAAAAGCTGCTGCATTATTTATTTGTTAATCATATCACCTTATTCGGCCCTGCGTGTGATTTAAGCGAAAATACTGCACATAACGGTTCTCCTGTCTGAGGAACAGAGCCAAGGGGACAACTGAAGGGTCTCAAATTATCTGCCATGTTGTAGGATCTCCAAGTGGAGAGATGATCCAGAAATGAGCACAATGCCTGGAATTAGCATGATAAAGAAAAGAATAGAATATTATACAGAGAGCTGAAGAGTGATTTGTCTCAAATTAACTAAGGGTTTACATTTCTTTTAGAGGAGTAGGGGGGAAAGTCAGGTCTAGGGATCTGTGATACATTAAATAGTAAGAAATAAGATGGTATACAATAGACAAGACAAGCGTACCTGAACATGTACAGTAGGTGGATGCAACATCTTAGATGCCTCGGAAATGTGCACCAGTTTCATTCTCTGAACTTCACTTCCATAGCTGATAAAGTCGAAAAGCATGCTCATTAGGAGCGTTGCTCTTGTCTTATTCCCACGAAATATTAATAATATTAACTTTCTTATTCTCTTCTTTTGTTTGTGTTCATTGGCAGCTCGCAAACCAACTAGAAGCTATACTGCCACCTGCTGTATCGGAGAGTAAAAATACAAAAGTGTACCCGAGTACGAAGGACAATGATAAGGTGAACGCTTACCATTGGGGTAATAAGGAGCGGGGGAGCAATTGTTCTTGTGAATGGTACAAATGAATCTCAAGTCGAGTCAAGTCAAGTCTTGAAATCAAACATGAAAGCACTGTTAGTGATTAGCAAAGTCACCACCCACCACCAAAGGCACCTCCCGTGTTGGGTGTTTGAACCTTGACTTCTAGTTTGTGTGTATGTGGGTTTCCTCTGGGTGGTCAGGTTTTGTCCTACAGTTAAAAGACATCTTTATAGTGTTTGTGTGTGTGTTTGTGATCTGTAATGTGTTGGCACCTCATCCAGGGTGTAACCCATGAGTTCCCTGGGACAGGCTCCCTGGGCACCGTGATTCTGCAAAGGATTAGCAGTACACTGTATATAATGAATGGATGGATGGATGGATGGATGGATGGATGGATGATAATTCAATGGCGGTATGAATAATATCATCCATAATGAGATAATTTATGGATATATTATAATATAGATATGATATGAATAACAATTCCTAGATATTTGGATTCACCTTCCCAACAGTGTTTGACTGATGGTACGAATCTATCCAATGACGGTAAGTTACTCTGGATAAAAGCATTTGTCAATCGCCTAAATATAAATGTAATAAGAATAGATAAATGAATCTTGTATAAATTAATATAATTTAAAGTGAAGGTCTTGATAACTCTTAAATGGATAACTCATAAAAATGAACTGTAAGTCTGTAAATAATGTCTTATATATCCTTTTAGTCGAATACTGGCTCCAACTGACACAAAGCCAGATTAATATTCTACTCTTGTAAATTGTTTTAAAATTAGAATTAAAAATCTGTCCAGAGCGGTAATGTGGATTTAATTTACACCCAAAGGGGTCACTGGTTGCCAAAAATCTTACAAACGTCTGCGTGAGATGGAGACTGACAGCCGGAATGTGTTTTGCGTGTGTTCCTTCCTCAAATAAAGGCCATGCGCATTAAACAATCTATCTAATGTATCCCAGAGTGCTTTGCTAATCACACAAACGCCTTTAATGATTAACCACAGGTCTACAACAGAGCATCTTACCCTGATCATTCGAAATTATTATTATTCCACACTGTAAATTTAGCTTCGTTAGCATTGCCGGCCTGCATCTGAGCATCCGAACCAGCATTTCACACTCCGCAGCTTTTGATCAGCATATTCATAGCCTGGGATCACAATAAACGTGCAAAACAAAACAAACACAAACAAAGCGAGACAGTTTGTTAGCCATCTGTGCTCCCTTTTCAGAGGCGGCAGATGCCCAGCAGAGCCGTAACTGGAATCACTCCTCTCATTAAAGGCCTGTGTGGAGATAATAGCCAACGTTTTATCATTTCTGCAGAATAACAAAGCATAAATAAGGTTAAAAGCACCGGTTTCCCACCGCTACTGATTATGTAAACACTAAACGCAGCAGATTTGTTCAACAGCCATGACGAATGGTCCGGCAGTCTGTAAAAGGGCTGCAAACAAGCTGCAAGTGCGAGCGCTATAAATACTCGAAGGGATTCATACGTTTATTTCTTTTTTTATTAATTCCATTATATCTGAATGTCCTCTGAGCTTGCGGATAAAGAAGGAATTGAAACATAAAAAAAAAAAAAAAAAATCAAATGTTCGCAGTGTACAATCGCTGAGCTAACAAGAAATTAGCTACAACTCTCGCAGGAGCCAAATCATCGCCAAGTAACGAATTTGCACCAGAAGCTCTCATTAGGATGGAGACGGTGTTACTGAGTGTTATGCGCTGACGCATTGTTATTCCAACTGCGATGATTCTTGCAAATGATACTGAAATCATCAATACCAATTTCTGGTCATTTATCAATAATACCATCCCAAGGGCGTAAAACTCCTCACTGTCACATGACACGGTGGCGCTATAGTGAGCACAAATATCCATGCAAAGCCTTACAGAAAAATACTACAGATTTTTTTTTTTTTTTAACAGATAAAACAGTGCCACATGGCTCCTTTTTCTAGTATTTGAAAGCTTAATCTCACTTCAAGGCTGTCAGTGAGTAGTTTATTATTGGAAACAGAATGTAAAAATAGGCCTGTATAATAATACAAGAGAAAAATTCAATGCATGTTCCTTTTAAAGGTTAATATAGAATTTGTTCACAATAGAATTTTTTTGACCTGACAGACTCGTCCAAAGTAGAGGTGTTTATTAACTGGACAATTCCATGCAAAGATCATTACCATAATGGGAAAAAAGTATCCATAATTCACAGGGTTACCACCAAACTAAAAATACGAGGGGTGTTCAAGCCAAACTGGGACTATTGATTGTGCGGAATAACAAAGCACAGTTCTGAGAGTAAAACCTGGCTTTATTTCTCTGTATAATCTCCTGCTACACTAATGCACTGATCCCAGTGTTCTTGTAAATTAAACAGTCGAAAAAGTCCAATCCTGAGCATCAAAGTGCACAAAGAGGCACACAACCACAGATAAAAAGAAAGATAAAAGAAAGATAAAGGGACAGCAATAATTGCTGATTTCATTGTTTTATAGTTAGTTCATCCATAGTTATTATTTTAACCATTTCATGTTAAAATTCCTCATTTCAGAAGGTTCTGTATATATACTGTAGTTTGTAGAAGACCGACTCAGAAAACATCACCTCTCTTTCAAGGTACAAATGTAACACTTCGTGCAGCTGTTTTTTAAAACTCAGTAAGTTTGTAGAAAACCCGTACTGTACACCTCTCCTAAAAGTTTGCATGTTTAACGTGACACTGATAAAATGCTATGTATATATAGTAAATAATGATATACTGCACATTTCATTAAAACTGCAAGGAATTCCCTGCTGCTAAGCTTGTTCATCGTCTGAGGCTTTCTGTTCATCAATACCAGTGCAAATGTCACATCACATAACCCCAGAACCTCCGTACTGTACTGTATATGTATGTATAAATCTCATATTTTATAGAATTTCTTTTTAGTTTTTATTGAGATTAGGAATGCACAGTAAAAGTCTGTTATTGTGTTGGCTTTACTTACACCAGCAGCAAGCTCTGTTTTCTACCTAAACAGTTTAAAACTAGAATCATGAAAATATGATCAATTATTGCTCATTTCACTGTACAGTATTTGAAATATTACAGCCGTTGCAGTTTTATTTTCTTTAAAATTAAAACAGCTGATTGAATTAACATTAATAAATACAGTATGTTTAATGTTTTATTTTAATTGTTAGATTATTTTAATTATATAATTTTATAATATTCGGACATAATAATAACATTTTTGATTATTAAAAGTCTTGTAAGCATTTTTATGATAACATTTTATGATAAAACTTGCATATATCATGATACATTAATTATCGTGATAAGTATTAATGCTTTTAAATATTATGATATATTTTCATATCATTAAAAGCTTTTTTTCAGACTTCAAAACAATCCACAAAAAAAACGAGAAAAAAAAAAACAATCAGACTGCCTAATTCTGAATGGATGCTGGATGTAACTGATTTTCATAAGTATATATAAAGAGATTAAAAAGAAAAACTTTGTAGAAAGTGGAACTTTTGAAAAATTCCCATCGATCGAGTGCAAGACTTTGTATTTTTTTTCTTCCTGTCTGACACAATCGACTCGGTGACCCAGCGGGACAGCATGGCCTGTTAATATTTAATTCCAGCCTTCCCACAATGCACTGCGCTGGAACAAATCGGTTCCGCGCTGGAGATAAATAGTTATTGAAGATCCACGGTACATTGTGCCGATTACACAATTTATATGCATGCGCTATTCGTGTAAATAATGACTTTTCTATACTCGGCTCGTTAGGATGCAGAAAGAAAGGACGCAGGGAACACAGCAGCAGCTCTAAAAGGTCTTTTTCAACTTTTATTCACTTAATTATTTTTTTTTATTCAGTGTTTAAAGCAACGAGAAAACATTGAGAATGTCCTTTGGTGGGGTTTTTGTCATTACACTTCAGCCTCATGTCATTTCATGTAAACCAGGATTCTTTGATGCTAGCACGCTGCCAGGACTTCAGAAACTGCTTGATTTAAACAATAATAATAATAATAAAAATAATAACAATAATACTGCATGTTATCTATATATATAGAGAGAGAGAGCAGAAAGCAGCGATCTGTGGGGGCCAAGCACCAGATATGCCTCGATGGAAATGTTTCATTTTAAAAGCAGGATCTACTGTAGCAGATGGACTTGGAGGAGAAAAAAACTAATTTTTTGTAGTGCAACTGAAACAGGAATTGATGAGAGAAACGAGAAGAGAAAACATCCCCGTGATAAATGACCTGTGCAGGTGCTCTGACTGCTGGAATGCTTCCAGTAATATTAACTGTGATTTGAGATCCTTTTTAGGAGCAGGTTGCACCAACAGATATTAAGTCAGGAGGGATCTTTGAAAAAAAACCGACTTTCAATCGAAGGGAAAACTTTTTTCTACTTTTTTTTTTATTCAATTTTTTTTTTTATTTGAGTGTGATGGAAACCAAATTAGGATTCACTTTGCACAAATTGTTCTAGTGTACTACCATGATCTAAATTTGGCAATGTAACATGGCATTAGGACTATTTTGGTATTGGGCCATTTTTGAAAGTTAAACTGACTTTGATGAAATGACATCAGAAGAATGTTATGTACATGACGTTGTACAAAAGCACCAACATAATGTTGCAAAATGGCTATATTAACACTAAACTGAGCAGGACTGGACCACTAGGGGGCATGCTGTTGACGCTTAAAAATGTGCGTACATAACAACAAGCACCACAAACACCACATTCTGGTTAGGTAGAGGTAATATTACTACACTAAGAGATGCGTGACATTGGATACACACGCTGTGTGTGGGAAGCTGTAGCGTGCGGCCAAATCTCCAATCGGAATTCTAAACCCTGTTAGAAATGTAAAGGACCATGGATGGTGGCGGACGTTGTTAATAACCATAAATGCTCTAAATAAATGTTACAGTGAACTGTTATAGAGAAATGTTACAGTAAATTTATAAAAGTAATTTTAACATTAAAAAAAGAAAAAAAAATTCCCAAATTACAACGCTTATCCAACATTAGAGTGGATGCTGGGATAACTTGTTTTTCAATCTACTGTAATGTAGCAAAAATCTAACTTTTAACGGTCACAAAATTTGTTCACAAAAAAAATACAGAAGCCTAATATTAAAGTATCAGAACAAAATATTTGTATAATATGGTTTATCAGAATGCATAATCCAAATGCATCTTAATATATTTTCTCAGCTTTACTCAAATTATAAGCTTAACATAATTTATAAGTATTATGTATACTCAAATTTATGTATTTATGTATTTGAGGTTCAGAAAGTTAATTAAATTGAGTTTTAGACTTTGAAATTTCAATATTCTTTTAAGACTATTACTAGTACAGTAGAAGTTGATAGATTGCACTGCAAAAAAATGACATCTAAGCAAGTAAAAATAAATGTAGTCAAATCTTGATGCAATTTCTTTTTTAGTTTATTATTTTTTAGTTTATTTAAAACTAGATAAGCCAATCTCTGGACATAATTCTACCATTTTAAGTGTAAATATTGTTTTATTGCAAAACTACTTTACTAATTTTAAGCATGTATCTTTAAAATAAAACAAAAGTTTTCTGCTAATAGGAAAAGAAAAGTTTGAGGCTTTTAAAACAGTGATGTATGTCTAGGAATTGTCATAAATATCTTATATTTGGAATATTGTAATTTTATACTAAAAGTAATAGATAAAATCGACTAGATTTAAGATACTTTGACTTGCTGAAATGTTGTATGTGATCACTAAAAATAAAAAAGTAAAATATCTTGAATCCAGTTAAATTTATGTAAAATGTCTTAAAATACGACCACAACAAAAGAAATATTAGAATATTAAGCTAATTTCTAGACAAATCTTTCTGTTTTATATGAAAAAATGTCTTGTTTATTAACAAATATTATTATCCATTATTTATTTTATCTACCAACAGAACAAAAAATATATGCTAAAAAAGTAAACATTTGTCTAGAAATAAGCTCAATATGCTTACAGTATGTTTTGTTTGTTTGTTTGTTTGTTTGCAGCGATTATGTGCATTTCCTCTGTCAGGTAATAATAAAAATAAAAAATATAAAAATATTGTAACATTGCAATAATAATGAAGAAATCTAGAAAATGTGTTTAAGAAAAAAATAATGTACTAAAAAAGCCTTTAAGCATTGTTTGTTCTGTTGACAGATATTTTTTCTTATTTCTAGAAATAAATGCGTAAAATTGGCTAAATTAATAATTTTATAAATCTAGAAATAGGCTTAATAATCTTATATTTGGTTTTCTGTAAATTAACGTGAAAGAATTGTGGATAAATCTGTCCAGATTTGAGATATTTTCATTAATGTCATATTTTTTATTGTAGAATATTAGTGAATTTGTTGTGATCCTATTGGTGGATTTTAGTCAAACATCCTATCAGTATTAACTATATTGCTTAAACTGACAGATATTTAAAATGAAAGGAGGCCACAATAGGCTGTCTGAGATCGCTAATCTTAACTCACAAACTAAGAATTTCATCTCTGCTTATTTCATATCCTGTTGGTGCAACCGATCTTTGATACATGTGACCCGTCATATCAAGTCAGGTATTAAGTGTCAAAGGTTAGTTTTGTTTAATGATCAATAGCAAATGTTCAAATCCTAAACTCTAATGAACACAATCCAAACTGGTTAGTACAGTTGTCATGGAAAAACATGCATTTTAAAAAAAATATATATATTCAGTAAAACCACACTGTTGCCAAGGTTTTTTAGGTGTAGCAAGAAAATCCTGATGTTAAAATGAGGCCGGGGGATCCCTCGTTCTTACTGTGTAAGGAAATTCTTATTTAAATATTTTAAAAATAGGATTTCGACAGAGTTTTCTGAAACTAGTTGTAATCAAAGTCACAACGTGGATGTATCTCAGAAACCGAACATGATACAGTAATAAACTTGGAAGCAAAATGGAGCTTATTTCAATCAGAAACCTGAAAATATGCAAAACTCAAATCATGCATAATCTCACTTAATACCTGGTTTGATCGCACAGGTCACATTTTAACCCAGTCGTTCTTCAGTTCGTGGCACTCAGTGCTTGGCCCCCTAAAAAAATAAAACATTTAACCATCTTGACCCTTCTTTCCATGTCCCTTTGCCATATTTAACACATAGCTCTTAAACACAGTTTATCAGTAATAATAATAATAATAATAATAATAATAATAATAATAATAATACAAAAATTATGTGCTATTTATTGTAAAGAAAATAAATCTTTGTAAATACAAAAATTAAATATGCTGATGATTCTTTAAGCACTTTTTCATGGGTTTTATTTATATTTCAGGGACAGCTAATACACAAGCGCCGCACTGACTTTGATGTCGGACGATAAAATGATAATAATAATTTAAAAAAATGGGGGAAAATAGTGACCGTTGAGGCTTTTTCACTAAATACGGGTGAAAATTGATGGACTTTCTTTAAATGCAGCTCTCTTTCTCTTTCGCACTCCACGATGCACTGACAGCAAAGAATGTTTATTATTTTTCTTTTCATGAGTCTTTTTTTAATTTATTTTTTATTATTTTAATTTTTTTTTATTATATGTTTTATTTCTTTCTTTTTTTTTTTTTTTTTTTTACAATTTTGTAAATAGTCCTCGTGATCCGGACACATTCTCCATGTGAGCGAAGCCAAAAAGCAGTCCAAAGTTGTCCAAAGTTGCAAGCGTTTGCCATCTCAATCCCAAGTTACCGTGGCGATAAAGAGGAAGTAGCAAGATCTGACTTCCTGTTTGCTCTTGGTGGATGGGGAGGTGTGGGCTGTTGGAGGAAGAGGATGAAGAAGAGCAAGAGGACTGGGTGGAGGAGAAGGAGGAAGAGGAGAGCTTGAGTTTCTGCTATGGCTTAGTCCACGATACTCCTTCAGACTGATGCTTTGATGAAGCGTTGCTCAGATAAATTCTCTAAATAACATCTTGTGATTCTTTTCTTTTCATAGGTTTGTAATATTTTTTAATTATGTTTACATATATATATATATTTATTTATAGATTTATTTATTGTCCTCTCAAATTAGGATTCTGCTCTGATCTGTGATGATCGGCCTTGTGTGTGTATGTGTGTGTGCAGGAGTTGCTTGTTGTATTATGTTTTATGTGTAGTGTATCCTGTATTTTGTATGTGTGTGTGTGTGTTTCTCAGAGGGTAAAAGCCCAGGAGGAGTGTAGCAGCAGAAGCAGCAGGATGATGATAGCGATGGAGGATGGGATGGAGGTCTGAGCCGAATCAGACGAGCTGCAGCCGGCTTCACCGTCGCACCGGAATTTCTCGCACAGCAGGCCCGAGTATCCCGGGGCACACTGACACCTCACGTTGTTCACACACACGCCGCCGTTCTGGCAGCGCAACAGCTCATCATCACACACTCGGGCTGCGGCAAACAAGACAGACAGACGTCAAGATCCGGGCACAAGAAGCAATGACTCAGTAGGAACATCAACAGCGCACATAGACAAGCGAGACGAGAGAACAGAAACAGAAAATTTGTAATAAAAAGGAGGTAATAAAAAAATATAAAAGAGAGAGAACGAAAAATCTGCCATACACAGCTTTAAAACACACACTCCTACAGGGTCTTTAACTTCAAGGTACTACAAGTGTTTCCTTCTCATTTACCAAGACCTTACTTCTTTTGATCTCTCAACATTCCAACAAGTCCTTAAGAACAATGAAAAAAATATCAAGTGAAAATATCTAGTTACATTCATAAAGTGTTTCCTGTTACAGCATAATAAATTTCTTTTTAATATAACCCGTATCCGTCATATCCAAGCCATTATCAACCACTTGCTGATTTTAAGTGTGTGTACAGTATATATACAGTATTGCCTGCTTACTGTATATCCACTTCTCTCATTGAGACTTTTACTCCACTACATACTACAGGAAGGATCTGTACTTTAGCTTCATTACAGTCACGTTGAATGGCGTTGCGTTACATAACCACAGTGGTGTGTAGTTTTTAAAGCAGAAGTTTTGCCCCCTGCTGACAATTATTCATAATTGCAAGAGAGAGAGAGAATGAGAGAGAGAGAGAGAGAATGAGAGAGAGAGAGAGAGAGAGAGAGAAAGAGAGAGAGAGAGTGCTTTTCATACATAAATCTAAAGGTGAGTACTTTTGTACTTTTACTCTAAGTAAATGTACATGGAGGACTTCTACTTTTCCTTGAGTAATATTTGACCTAGGGTATCTCTACTGTTACTCAAGTACAGGATATGTGTACTTTGCCCATTTATCTCTGTCTTGTATCCAGACCTTTTATAAAGATATAAACCTGAAGTGGGTGTGGCCTAATCCAGAATTAATCGCCTTACTGATCCATGGCTGAGAATCCAAGCATAAAGGAAATGTAAAAATAACTCATATTATTATTATTTGTGATAAAGTCCTCAGGAGTCCGGGATAAAAATTATATTCAAGCAATAAAAAAAAAGGCTGAAGCTAAAATAATAATAACGTTGCATGTCCATGATTGAAATATCAGCCACATCGCCCCTAGTGGTAAAAGAAATAAAAACCACCAACAACAACAACAATATTTCATTTATAAGATATTATCAATATCTAAATTTATAAGGAAATAATTCAATAACAACATAAACTGAAATTACTGTCTTGAAATCATGGCATTTGGAGATTTTGCTAATACATTATTCATTGATTATATTATAATATGTACAGATTATACGGCATTGGACTACGGTTCGAAAGGTCCCAGGTTCAAACCCCACCACCACCATGTTGCCACTCTTGGGCCCTTGAGCGAGCCCCTTAACCCTCACCTGCTTAGATGTATAATGAGATAAAAATGTATGTCACTTTGGATAAGGGTGTCTGATAAATGTGACTGAAAATAAGCAAATAAAGAGATTTCTAAAAGCTAAATGCAAAAGACAGTGTGAAAGTCTGAAATCTTCACCACCACATGACAGACTCATATATGAACCAGATTACACAAATTTTTTTTTCATAGACCATCCTCGATTCTTAGCAATTAGGGAAGCTCGTTAGTGTTCGCTGATTTGCGAGAGATTTTAATTAAACCGACATGTTTTACCTTAAGGACACTGATATAATTACCAGCTTTCATTAATTAAAACATCCACTCGTGACCTTGGACGCTTATCTTATCTATCTCCTCTCCTGCATTTCTTGTATCCGCTGATAAAAACGGAGCCGTGATGGATGAGTTTAGGGTTTCCTGATAAACTTGGGGCGTTCGATGCGTCCTATTTATACGTTAAGTGGTTGCAGGTAAAAACCGGGGGGGATGAAAATAGAGCGGGTGAAGTTTATCGAGTTCTTCGAACCCAAAACATCAATATGACCTATTAGTGAAGTGTCACAGGAAGATCAGTAAAGAAAAGAAAAAAAACTTTAAAGAAGGGATTGTGTATCTGGAGAGAATTCGAGAGCAGGAATTCTTATGAAAGGAAGAAGGAGAGAGGATCGATTGAAGCTGCGTTTCTTTTGTTTCTTCTTCTAACATAAAAGAGTTCTTCTTGGGTCAGTCTCTCTCTCTCCCTTTTCCTCTCTCTCTCTCTCGCTTTCTCTTCTCAATGTCCCCGAAGCCTGACGAAAAGCTACCAAGTCTCCCAGTCTATGACTAGCTATGATTTATGGCCGCGATTAGAACTAACGCACTTCCTTACTCTGTGAAAAGCAGAACCCATAAAGCCTTTGCTCAGCTCCCGGAGCGGCCTCGGCACCGCAGCCATAAACACTATAACCTCTAAACGCCACGTGGACATTCCGCCTAATAAACACGCGCGTCCGATTTCAATAAACGTCGTCCTAGCGTCCTTTAAAATCCATTACGCGTTCGAGGCGGTGTGATGCAGACAGTCGAAGGGGGACTCCGCCCCTGTGTTTCAACCCAACACGTTCGCGGTTCTCCGCCGTGTACACAGAGCCTGAGTGGAGAATAAATTGAGTGATTTATTAGGTTTGCTTTCGATATGAGGTATAATATTTATCCAGGGCGTCAGCGGGGTAGGTGACACGGCGCAGACGATGTCTGGTGTTTGATGAGAGATTTGAGTTTTTGATTGCGTATTTCAGTTTTCATACAGATGGAGATCGCACAGGCGTACGTACACGTGTACAGCCTGGAGATAAAGCAGAGAGCTGTTTTAATGGAACTGGTTAATATGGATTCCATAATCGCGTGACCTTATTGGCTTGGAACGCTCAGACGTTATATAGAACTGTGCAAAAGTATTGACGCCCCCTACAGTTCTTTACATTTTGCTTTCAAAGAGCCAGAAGACTTTCTTGTATTTTTATAATGCAGTTATGAGGAATAGTTCTCACAGGTTTCCTGATTGACTTCTCATTCTTTTTTGACAAGTTTCCATTTCTCATTATTTCCAGTCCAGTCCCTGAGCAGCTTCAGAGGAATGTTTTTTGTTTGTTAAGCATTAAAAACATGTACGTTAAGGCATGAGCATTTACATGATTAGTTTACTGCTGATGCTGAGTGGTCGGAACAGACAAGAGGGGAAATGAGGTCGCTGTTCAGTTTTAAAATGTAGGCACTTTGCAGCCTGTCGCAGTAAAACATGTTCATGTTTCTTAACTTTTCTCGATATCATTTAATTGCATGTAATACGAAGAAATGAGGGGGTGTCAAGACTTTTACACTGTTCACTATGATTCTGTGTTTAGGCGATTCTTCAGCTTAGGTGTCATTTCAGTTTCCTGTGCAGAGCTGAGAACTGATGTCACACTCTTCCCCAGGTGTCAATAACATAAAGTGACTAATGACGCAAAGCACCGTGAGTTAACGTGTGGGGTGAAGGGTGAAAAGAGGGAGCACAGAAAGAGTGAAATTTAAGGAAAGAATTTAGTATGAGTGATTAGTAAAAGAGGTAATTAAATAAAAGAATGATATTTAATGAAATGTAAGAAATGAGAAAAGAAAAAAAAAGAAAAATGTAAGACCAAAAAAATGACAAATGAAAAGAGAAAGACAGACTGATGAAAAAAAAATAATAATAAAATAATTATTAAAATAATAATAAATTAAATTAAAAAAAAAAACAGAAAAAAAAAAACAAGAAACAGAAGAAAACAGAGAGAGGGCAGAAAAATACGATGAAAAAATAAAAGACAAACAGACAGAAAGAAAGAAATGAAGAAAGAAATTAATGAATGAACAAAATAAATACAAACAGAAAGAAAGAAAAAAATAAATAAAATGAAAGTGTAAAATAAAAAAAAAGAATACAGTAACAAAGAAAAAAAGGCAGAAAAAATAAGGAATACAAAAAAAGAAAAGAAAAGAAAAATAAAGAAAGAATTAATAAATGAAGAAAGAAAGGCGAATAAGTAAAATAAAGAAAGAAAAGCAGAAATGTAAGCAATAAATACAGGAATTAATGCATGAATAAATAAATAAACGGAAAAAAGAAAGAAAGAAAATTAAAAGAGGAATAAATTAACAAGTGAATGAACAGAGGAAGACAGAGAGGAGGGACGAGTGTGACTGGCAGGTGGACAGAACAGCGCGTCTCTCACATCACAGTTGAAGCTAAATATTTCCAACATTTCATAAAGTTTTAGATACACACACACACACACACACACACACACACACACACACACACACAGGAATCCTCATGTATGTTATTTGTGCTGTTTGTCCACGCTTCACCTACGCCATCACACGGGGCGCTTGGGGGGGGCTTTCTATGGGGGGGCTGTGTGTGTTCAGTCCTGAGGTTGGAGGACGCACTGTGGTCATGTGATCGTCATGTGATTATCTTTTTTTTGTCTTTATTTTATGTGCATCAAGACTAAGAGACTTTTTTTCAGAGAGAGAGAGAAGATTGCAGTAGTGTGTGTGTGTGTGTGTGTGTGTGTGTGTGTGTGTGTGTGTGTGCGAGCATGTACACAATTTCACATAAGGTTGAGGTTGTGTAAGATTGTGAGCATGTCTGTGCATGACTGTGTGTGTGTGTGTGTGTGTGTGTGGCAGTGCAGTCCTGCCAGGCATGTTCATTTCGCCCCCCCAACCACTCACACACATACACACACACACACACACAGATTTTTTCCAAGCTTCTATCGTGAACTGTGAATTAACATTCTGACAACACACTCTGGTGTGTGTGTGTGTGTGTGTGTGTGTGTGTGTAGCAGAGCAGCCAAGCTAATTGTTAGCACAGGCTTCTCACATGTAGCCCATGATAAATATTAGCTCAGCTGTTCACTTCTGACTGCTTTCACACACACACACACACACACACACACACACACTTCTGTAATCTTCACTGATATCAAAACAAAAGGAAGAGCGCGGCTCATTAAAGGAGCTCGACCACCAGGAGGTTCTTCTCCTGCGCTCCAAACACAGAGACGAGTAATCAGCTCCTGCAGGAGAACGATTAGCTGGCTCAGGTGTGTGTGTGTGTGTGTGTGTGTGTGTGTGTGTGTGTGGGTGAGGCTGCGTTGGAACATGAGTGTGAGGTTTAATTTGCTCTGGATTGGGAGTTTGTGCTCGAATGAAAGGTCACAGCAGATCATCATTCCATCTGGAGCTGGCAGTGAAGAGACGCTCGCACCGTCACCGGCCAAACAACATGCAGGGACACATGGGGGGGGGGGGGGGGGGGGGGGTGGACAGGGAGAGGGGGAGAGAGAGGGAGAGAGAGAGAAAGAGTAATCATAGAAAAAAAGAAAAGGAAAAAAGTACAACAGGGAAAACAACAAAGGCAGAGGAACGAAGGAAGTTGGCTGCGAGAGAACAAAGGAAAAAACGAAGAGGGGGAGTTCGATGGGAGGAGAGAAGGAGGTGCAGAAAGGACAAAGAAAGAGAAGAAAGAAAAGGTGGTGAATAAAGGACAGAGAAACAGATGAGGGGATTGTGAGCTGAAAAATGGAAGAGACGAAATGAATGAGGGAAGAAGAAGGAAAAAGAAATAGAAAGAAATGAATTAATGAAGAAAGAAAAGAAGGAAGGAAACACAAAGGGAGGAAAAGAGAAAATAAGAAGGAAGTAATGAATGAAAGAAGAAAATGAATGATGTTAAAATATTGAAAAGAGCAATTCTGTAAAAAAATATGAAATATGAAAACATCCAAAAATAAAGACTGAGTGTGAGAGAGAAAGAAACAGAGCGAGACAGAAACATTATGAGAGAAAAGGGAGTGACAGAGACAGAGAGAATGAGACAAAGGGAGACAGAGTGAGACAGAGAAATAGATTGAGACACAGAGAGAAAAAGACAGAGTGAGGGAGACAGTGTGATACAGAAGAAGACAAAGAGCAACAGAGAGAGAGAAACAGAGAAAGGACAGAGAGAGTGAGACAGACAGGGACAACCGAAATGTCCCTACTCCCCACTAACTACAATCAGCACTGTTCAGATAGTTACTGATAGGTTTTATTCATTATTTATTCATTATTGTTTATTATTTATTATTGTTGTTGTTATTATTTACCTGATATGTTTTTCTTTCATATTTTGTTATATATATATATATATATATATATATATATATATATATATATATATATAAAATGCATATATTTATATGTATATATTTATCATGTAATCAACCTTTGACAACAATGTGTGTGTGTGTGTGTGTGTGTGTGTGTGTGTTAACATTCATGCCAGTAAAGCCCTGCTGAACTGAACTGACAGTCACAGAGACAAAGTGAGAGCTAGCTGTGTGTGTCTGTGTGTGTGTGTGTGTGTGTGTGTGTGTGTGTGTGTGTGTGTGTGTGTGTGTGTGTGTGTGTGTGTGTGTGTGTTACACAGTGATGTTACTTACATTTGCAGCCATTGTCCCATAAATATCCGGGCAGACACTGCTGACACTTACTGCCTGTGGCTCCGCTCTTACACTTACAGAACCCAGTGCCATTACACCGGTCACTCTCTGAGCCCGACGGATTACAATTACAGTCTGCAGAGACACACACACACACACACACAGAGGGCACAGACGCTCTGCATCGCATCAGCACGTTACCTCCGTTCATGAACTCATGACCTTCAGGCCAAAGTGTCAGTCTGATCTGTTATTATTACAGGAAAGCTCTGCTGCAGCGCTACTGTGGGACTCAGATGAGCTGGGAGATGGATGGATGAAGGAAATAGAGGACTACACACACACACACACACACACGCACACACACAGTATGCTATATAAACATTCCGGTCCAGCAGTCTGTGTGCCCTAACAAAACTGCTTTTATTTCCCCAGTTATGAAAGAAAGAAAAAAAGGGAGGAACAGAAGGAGGGAGGAGGGGGAAAGAGCAAAAAATAAAGAAAGAGAGAGAGAGAGAGATTCAAGGAAAGGAAATAAAAACAAAAAAATAGAAAAGAAGAAGGAAAGAAAAAAAAATAAAAGAAAGGAATAAAAACTAAAGTATGGAAAAACAAGGAAGAAAGAAAGAAAGAAAGAAAGAAAGAAAGAAAGAAAGAAAGAAAGAAAGAAAGGTGTACGTAACAGATATAAATATATTAGTTTGTATCTTTCATAACTGCTGAAATTAAACAGTGAGATTTCTAAAAGTTTCAGTCCATCAGTTAAACACGAGTCACAAGTCTCTCCATCTTCTAAACGATGAACAGCTGTGATTTTTACTTTCATTATCACAGTAATAATGTAGTTTAATTATTAATGTATTGTTATTACTGGTACTGCATTACATTACTACTGTTGTAACTATTGTTACTACTGTTATTACTGTTACCGCTATTACTGCTGCTACTGTTACTACAGTTAGTGGTGTTACTACTAATACTATTGTTACTACTAGTACTAATGTTACTTATGTTACTGCCATCACTGCTGTTACTATTATTACTGCTGTTACTGTTACTGCTATTACTGTTGTTACTAATGTATGTTATTGCTGTTACCACTGTTACTAATGTTAATACTGCTTCTGCTATTACTGCTGTTACAACTGTTATTGGCCTTAGTACTGTTACTACTGTTATTGCTGTTACTTTTATTACTGTTGTTAATACTATCAGTTTTGTTATTGCTATTACTTTTGTAACTACAGTTAGTGGTGTTGCTACTGTTACTGCTGTTACTACTTAATACTACTGTTACTACTGTTACTATGATTACTGCTCTTACTGTTTAAACTACTGCTACTTCTGCTGCTACTACTACTGGTACTGCTATTACTGTTGTTACCACTGTTCCTGATATTACTACTACTATTGGTACTGCTGTTACTGTCGTTACTGCTGTTACTAATATTGTATGTTTTTGCTGTTACTAATGTTACTGTTGTAACCACTGTTACTGGCATTACTACTGTTACCGCTATTACTGCAGTTATTACTGTTACTGCTACTATGATTGTTACTGATGTCACTACTGTTACTGCTATTACACTTTTATTAAAACCCCCTTTTTCCTCTTTAGCATCACTTTACACAAGCAGAGAATCTTATTTTTTTCCTCCAGTATCCCACTGTAACACTTCTAATGGGAATATCGACTGTGGCCAAAGAGGTCCAGCCAAGCAAGTGTGGAAAATACTTCATCAGCTTTTACACGAGAGAGTCAGAGGAGGGCGAGGCTGGCAAGGTGGTGCTGTCCTGGGAGCTTCCTTTTTTTGTGGGCTCAAAAATATTAAACTCCTTACTGGGTGGCATACTGCCAGAGAAGCAATCCAAAGCAGCTGACTTTCAGGTGGCAGGGTTGATTCTGCATTGATTTAGGGTTAGGTTCCCACGAGATCTTGAACCTGAGGTGCTTTTAAAGAACCATTTGAGGTAGACAGGATACATCCATTCTGATGGCATACGTATTACTTGACATTCAGTTGATCATCCAGAATGGACGACAAACCTTTAACTGGATATTTAGAAATAAGTATGTCATCAAAATGGATGATGTATCAAGAAAAATAAGTGTGATCCATTCTGATGTGATGGTTATTTTTTGATATCCAGTTGAAACAGACAACAGGTGCATCCAAGAGCATAGAGAGGACACCATGATCTTTGTCTGGACAGTGATGCTGTGGTAACTGGCATATGCCCCATCAGCTGCCCAAACGCATGTTCCTGATGAGGATGGTCAGCTCATGTGGAATGAGCTAGGGAAGTCTAAATAAACACATCAGTTTTTCGAGATTAACTTATTTTTACTTGTTAACTCTTATCACCTGCACCTACTAGTGATAGTAAACATAATTTTAACAGTAATAATTACAGTAATATTTTAAGTATTATATCCATACACTATTTCACTGTTACATTCATCATGACTGCCATAACTGTCTGTAAAACATAACTTACTACTACAAGCTATTACTGATCACTCACCATATTACTCACCATAACTAACATGAAGTTACTATTCTATACAGTACAGTACTACTATACAGTAATATTAGCAGAAACACTGTTTCTCTCACCTTAACTAACATGAAGTTACTACTACTGCTACTATTAATGGTATCATTGCTAATATGAATATCAATGTTATTGTTACTATAACTACCATGACTACTACCGTTTTTTATTATTCCTAATATCAGAGCAATTACTGTTACTTTTTTTGCCCATATTGTTACCATCACTATTACAGTCAGTACTGTTACTATTACTGTCCATACTGTTACTATTACTGTCCATACTGTTACTATTACAGTCAGTACTGTTACTATTACTGTCCATACTGTTACTATTACTGTCCATACTGTTACTATTACAGTCAGTACTGTTACTATTACTGTCCATACTGTTACTATTACTGTCCATACTGTTACTATTACAGTCAGTACTGTTACTATTACTGTCCATACTGTTACTATTACTGCCCATAGTGTTTATATTCCCTATTGATACTATTGCCACCATCATTGTTATATTAATACAGTAACATTTCCTGCTAATAATACTGTTGTTACTATAACTAGCACTATAAAGCACCTATGACATTTTTGTTTTACTGTATAATCATTACAGTCACTATTTATATGATTGCTATTCTGTCTCTTCTAGATACCCGTTAGTAATGACAGGGTAAAAACTATTATATTATTACAGCCAAATATCGTATTCATACTATTGTTGTTGTTATTATTACAATTATTAACCATTTTCATCATTGTTCTACGTACAAATTATGTTGTTGTTATTATTATTATTATTATTATTACACATGACTTTTTGGTTGTTCTGTTAAGATTATGAATATTTGTTTATATAAACTACATATTTTAGTACCTGTTTATGTCATTACTGTACATTACTAGTAATACTGTTACATTAGTAATGACAGTACCATTTAATACCTTATTATAAAAATGAATGTAATGAATGTAATTAATGTAATGTAATTGTTACACTGTTGCATAACTATTTTTATTTTTTTATTTTTTTACAATTAATCTACTACTACCATGACTAATACTAATGAGCTAAAATTGTAAAGCCACTAAAAATATATACAACTACTTTTGCATTTTTCCTACTGTATATACAGTGAGGTAAAAAAAAAGGATTTATTCAGCCACCAATTGTGCAAATTCTCTCACTTAAAGGGTGAGAAAGGCCTGTAATTTTCATCATAGGTATACCTCAACTATGAGAGACAAAAGAAGAAAAAAAAACCCCAGAAAATCACATTGTGGGATTTTTTAAGAATTTTTTTGCAAATTATGGTGGAAAATAAGTATTTGGTAAATAACAAAATTTCATCTCAATACTTTGCTATATACCCTTTGTTGGCAATAACAGAGGTCAAATGTTGTCAGTAAGTCTTCACAAGGTTTTCACACACTGTTGCTGGTATTATGGACTTTCAACTCCCTCCAAAGATTTTCTATGGGGTTGAGATCTGAGGACTGGCTAGGCCACTCCAGGACCTTAAAAATGCTTTTTACGAAGCCACTCTGTTGCCCGGGTGGTGCGTTTGGGATCATTGTCATGCTGAAAGACCCAGCCACATTTCATCTTCAAAAATGAAAACTCAAAATCTCAACGCAAAATCTCACGATACATGGCCCCATTACATTTTTTCCTTTAGACGGATCAGTCGTCCTGGTCCCTTTGCAGATTAACAGCCCCAAAGCATGATGTTTCCACCCCCATGCTTCACAGTAGATATGGTGTTCTCTGGATGCAACTCACCATTCTTTTTCCTCCAAACACAAAGTTCTATTTTGGTTTCATCTGACCGTATGACATTTTCCCAATCCTCTTCTGGATCATCCAAATGCTCTCTAGCAAACTTCAGACGGGCCTGGACATGTACTGGCTTAAGCAGGGGGACACGTCTGGCACTGCAGGATTTGAGTCCCTGGCGGTGCAGTGTGTTACTGATGGTAGCCTTTGTTACTTTGGTCCCAGCTCTCTGATGGTCATTCACTAGGTCCCCCTGTATGGTTCTTCGGATTTTTGCTCACAGTTCTTTTAATCTTTTTGACTCCACAGGGTGAGATCTTGCGTGGAGCCCCAAATCGAGGGAGATTATCAGTGGTCTTGTATGTCTTCCATTTTCTAATAATTGCTTCCACGGTTGATTTCTTCACACCAAGCTGATTACCTATTGCAGATTCAGTCTTCCCAGCCTGATGCAGGTCTACAATTCTGTTTCTGGTGTCCTTTAACAGCTATTTGGTCTCTTTGGCCATAGTGGGGTTTGGAGTATGACAGTTTGAGGTTGTGGACAGTGTTGCCAACTATTTTCAATGGAAAGTAGCTAAGGTCTGCTCGAAAAGTCGCTAGATAATGTCATGCGTATATTTGCATATTGATGACAAAATACGTGGTATTTGCATTCTGCGTGTTTTCCCTAATCACTCCTCATGGTCACGGGAATATGCTGCTCCCTTCAGCCGGAGCTAGCGCTCACTGATCAGACACAGGGTGATTAACTGTACCGGGAAAGCAAGACCTCGCACTTACAGGACAGTACTGGCGGCATTCGGAAAGTTGCTAAGGTTTGTCCAAAAGTCTTAAAGAAGAAGTTTTTTTTTCTTATTTTGTCTCTCATAGGTGAGATATACCTATGATGAAAATTACAGGCCTCTCTCATCTTTTTAAGTGGAAGAACTTGCACAATTGTTGGCTGAATAAATACTTTTGTACCCCACTGTATCTTACATTCCTCTGAATCTACAATTCCAGTTACTTATGTCCCCCTCAAGTCACTAAAAGTTACTTTAATTAGTCCAATATGTTCTACATGTTTAACACTCACACAAACACACACTCCTGAGATTTACATATTCTGTCGAAGCGGCTGTTCTAATTTGTACATTTAACGTCAGCGATGTCGTCCTCAGTCACACAACTACAGAGACGCACACGTGTGAAGGTGTGTGTGACAGGCTGTGAGAGTGTGTAAGAGTGACAGTGAGGATAGGATGTGTATGAGACGGCAGGATACACAGCCAGGTGATGAGGTGACAGGGTGAAGGGGTGAGGTAGTGCCACTAAGCATGTTGCTAAGCTCTGTGTGTGTGTGCGTGTGTGTATGTGTGAGAGAGAAAAAGACAGAAATGGCATGATGAGATGGAGCGAAAGGCCCACTGACCTATACACACATTCTCATCGTCGAGCTCGGCCGAAGCATTGCGGTAGAAGCCCAGCTTGCAGAGCTGACAGTGCTGCCCCCTAGTGTTGTGGTTACAGCTCACGCAAATCACCATGTTTAACAGCTCGATGAAGCTGCAGCGGTTCGAGTGGCCGAAACACTCGCAGTCTTGCACACAGGAAGAGAAATGGGACCGGATCTGTAAGCCATGTATGTGCATACGTCTGTGTGTGAGCGCGCACGCGTGTGAGTGTGTGTGTGTAGGCATGTATGTGTATGTCGTAACAGCTCATGCTCGGCTCAGAAAAAGCAGGGTGATGGGTTGCTTTTTGCGTTATGGGAAAGCAATGGTGTTAGGCTCGGTGTGTGCCAAGAAACTGATGTTGGGGTGCCTCAGGGGTCATGATGATGCGTGTGTGTGTGTGTGTGTGTGTGTGTTAGCAAGGCGCTGAGGTTTGTTTGAAGATGAAGATGATTGGACGCATTGATGAATGGAGGAAGTGTTACACAACACCACAACCAGATGCCATCTTTAACCACGTGGGACTGAAAATGACACCGGATTCGGTTTGTTCTAACACTCAGGGGTAAAAAAATAACTAAAATTCTGGAAATAAAAGCCAGAAGCGGATGTGTGCCAATACCCATGTACTGTAATGTGCAGTAGAGTTGAGAAAGTAGCTACGTATGTGCTGTAGTAATGGAGTAAATTTATACGTGTGTGCGGTTAAGTCCCCTTAAATATCAGTTTTCTTTTTGTTCAACTCCCAGATCAAGATTTAGAACAATTCAACAAAGAGGAGTGAGCCAGCGATGTGAACGACTCAGTGCCAGTTATCGCAAACGCTTGATTGCAGTTTTTCAAATATGACCAGGCAGGTTTAGCAGGTTGTTTTTTTCCCCTTAATAAGTGACCTCATTATTTAAACATTGCTTTTAAAAATTGTGATTGGTGATATGAATTATTTAAGTGTGACACAAAAGCAAAAAATAATAATAATCCAAAATGACAAAGGGGGGCAAATACTTTTTCACAGCAATTCAAAGTAAAAATACTCGAGGGATTATTCTAATCTAAATATTTCACTAATATATTTAAGGATTTATTTGTTAGACATTGTTTTAAAGCGATTAGATTATGAGATTGGACTAAATTGGATTGGATTAGATTAGACATGACAATGCTATACGCAATGTGATCAGAATGTAAAGGTCACTCGCCTAAAATAGAATCTTTTTCCCCCATATAAATGAAATCATCAGTTAAAAAAACTGCATTTTGTATTCACTCGGGTTATCTCTTCGTATAATATTAAAATGTGTTTGATGATCTGAATCATTGAGGTGTGACAAATATGCAAAAAAAAAAAAAAATCAGGAAGGGGGCAAATACTTTTTCACAGCACTGTAATACTGACTATTAATATCCAATTATACACGGGTGATTACTCTAATCTAAATATTACACTAACATATTAAAGAATCAAATTGTTAGATAGTGTTTTAATCAGATTAGATTAGATTAAATCAAATTAGATTAGATCAGATTAAATTAGATTAGATCAGATTAGATTAGATTAGATTAGATTAGATCAGATCAGATTAGATTAGATCAGATTAGATCAGATTAGATTAGATCAGATTAGATTAGATCAGATTAGATCAGATTAGATTAGATCAGACATGACAGTGCTGTGTACAATATGATCAGACTGTAACAGATACAGAGCTGTATGTCTGTGTGATCTGATAAATCCAGTTCAACGCTCCTCCCTGGAAGTTCGGCTCTAGAACCGCAGCCCTACATTCTCTGCGCACATCCCGAAATAACAGAGCTTTCCAGGTCACTGAGAGAAAAGCGGTGCGCCCTACCTAGCGTCCCTGCGTCAGACGAACGGAACGAGACCGCTCCTCGCTGTGGCCGTATCGATTCAGCCAGACGCAACCTGAGAAATTACACCTCCTTATCAGGAAGGAAAGGAAATATTTCCTATCTATCTGTCATGTGTATGTTTTGCCCCAGCACAGAGACACCAGTCGTCCCAGTTTCACACCAGGAACGGGCCGAGACCGGGGGAGGGGCCAGACCACGCCCCGCCCGCTTCTTACAGACACACAAATAAATAACTCTTTCTTTCTTTATCTGAGCGCAGTCATTCTCTCGCCCTCTTTTGATCCCTTTTTCATACTTAAAGGCTCTCAGTCTCCTGCTCTCTCTCTGTCCTTCTGTCTGTCCCTCCCCCCCCGCTGTGAGACATCTCTCTCTCTTGTCTCTCTTTCTCTCCTTATTTCCTACAGAAAGTCAGGAACAATACACAAAAAGTATTTCAGCTTGTTTTCCTGCACCTTTCCTTCTTTTGTCTGTCTTTCTTTATTTGTTTGTCCCCCCATTCTCTCTCTCTCTCTGTCTCAATCATCCCTCTTTCTCTCTCTCTCTTTCTCTAAGTGTTTGAGGAATTAAATTAAATTTTATTTATTACCGAGATGTAAAAAGCGTATGAGCAGTAACTCCAACCCTCAACTTAGTCTGGACCAATTGAACCACTACACAGTCAGTGTGTGTGTGTGTGTGTGTGTGTGTGTGTGTGTGTGCACCAATTTATTTGTTTGAAGAAGTCAATACACTGCTGTCTGTGTTTGTGTGCAGGGCTTTCATTATCAGGAACGGGACTGAGGTCAGGTCCCACTCAGGCGCGCGTACACACACACACACACACACACACACACACACACACACACACACACACACACACACACACAAACATCTGTCCACAGTATGAAACACAAGTCCAAAGCTGCCTGGATGTGTCAGTCATTTCCAATCCATCTCTCTCTCTCTCTCACACACACACACACACACACACACACACACACACACACACACACACACACACACACAACCTGTTTTATTTACTCAACACTTTGGAGACAATCACACACCACTTTGTATGTTTGTATTCTTCTTCTTCTCCACTCAGACTCATTTTCTTTTTTTTTTCTTACACACACACACACACACACACACACACTTACTGCTCTCTCTTTTTAAAATTATTACAAATGATTATTTTTAGCTTCTATCTTTTTACCCGTTTTTTATTATTATTATTATTATTGATATTTTTGGTTATATTTTCTTTTCTTGGTGTATATGTTTATATACATTAAACATTTTTCTTTCTTTCTTTCTTTTATTATCTTGTATCTCTTCTACAGTCATTTCTTTCTGCAAGAGTCTCCTTTTTACGTTTAATTCTATCCTTCCTTTTTTTCTCTTATTCATTCCTTTCTTCCCCCTCCTTCCTTCCTTTTTATTTCCCTTGCTGATTCATTTACCTCTCTCCCTCCTTCCCTAATTCCTTTTTTTTATTTTGACCTTTTAATCCATGTTCAATGCCAACCTTCTTCTTTTTTATATCTTTCTTCCTTCCTTTCATATTTTATCATCTTGTATCTTTTCTTTAAACATTTTCGCTAGTCATGACTCATGCACAATTCTGTCCTACTTTTCTTCCTTCATTTCTTCCTTTGTTCTCTTTGACAATTGATTTAATTTCTTTTATCCTCCCTTTTCTCTTTACCTTGCTGATTCATTTTACTTCCTCCTTCTGTCACTCCTTCCCTTTTTATTTTGGCCTTTTGCCTTATATTCATTGCTAGTTTTCTTATTTTTACCCCTTTTCTTTTTTACTTTCTCTTTTTCTCTCCTACAAGTATTTTAGTTATAGCCTTTTTTCTATTATTCAACCTTACATTCACATTAATTTTCTTTGCATATTTCTGATATTTTTTTCTTTTCTTTCTCATTAAAAGTGTCACATTATCAGATACAGTAAGGGGCAAATACTTTTTCACAGCACTGTAATACTGACTATTATTATCCAGTTATACCTGGGTGATTACTCTAATCTAAATATTTCACTAATATGTTTAACGACCAAATAGTTAAATATTGTTTTAATGAGATTATTAGATCTCTGTGTGATCTGATAAATACGGTTCTAACTGGTTCACGTTCTTCCCTGGTGAACGAGACGAGCTGGAAGTTCGGCTCTAGAACCGCAGCTCTACATGTTCTTTTTTTCTCTTCTACAAGTATTTTAGCTACAGCCTTTTTTCTATTGTTTTTCTTTTATTCATTTTCTTTCTTTCTTTTTGTTTATATTTATAATATTTCTTTGCATATTTCTGATATTTTCTCTTTTTTCCTCTTTCATTCTTTCTTTCTTTCTTTCTAATTAAAAGTGTCACACTGTCAGAGACACTACATGTGAGTTCACACAGGTAATTAATTTGTATGTTTTAGTTTTTTATGTCATTTTTACTTACTGTAGATTTGAATCAGTGTTTCTGAATCGCTAGCCGAGTGTCTTTATCACACATAGAGAAATCCCGGAAGGTTAAAAGATAAGAAGAACCCTCAGGCATCCTCCAACAAAACAACAAAATGTGTATAATAAAAAAAAATATATAAAAAGGAAAACACTTTGACATTATGTTTACAAGTCTGCCCAGCTGTACACTGATTTGTTGGTTGTTCTGTATGAACGCTACAGTCTCGGGGTCCACATGAGCCTCGCGTTGGCTCTCTCGCTCCATTTTGTTGTTTTACGCATCACTGAACTGTAGTCCTGATAGTCCTGACCTACTGCTTCTGTTAGATCATATTTCAGGATGTGTTCCACACTCTGTGTTCTAAATACACAAGCTCATAGTCATGCTAGCTCTGATATGATCGCGTTTTAGATTAGCTGATAAAATCCACCTTTAGCTCCACCTCTTTTGACTCAGGGTGGTCTGACACTCAAAACAACAAACAAACAAACAAACAAACAAAACACCAAGGTTTTCATTCGAAAGATTGAAGCAGCTAATACCAGGTGTGGTTTTCCTTCAAGTCACACACTCCTTGTTTATCCCATCATCATCACACCCTTCAGGAGCTCACTCAGGTGTTTATGAGTAAAGACAACACAGGGGCGGGTAGATACAGTACCACGGGAAGTCCGATGCAAATACAGGGTTAATTTCCGATTCATACAGTTGCTCTCGAGGGGTAAGTGTCTGTATGAATCTGTGTTTGAACTCCTACCTCTCTGAACCGAGGACACGGTGGGCAAATCAACCTGAGGAGCTACTGCACACATTACACAGAAACACAAAACAAACAAACAAACAAACAAAAAACAGAACTAATTAAATGAAGCATGGATAATTCAACAGAAATCAGTTCTTAATATGACTTTAAAACATGTTACAACACGATAACAATGGCAGTGTGAGCGTGAGGGTGATGTGCCAGCATGCTGTAGGCACTTAACGTTGTTTCTCCAGGAGTTCTTTGGATAGTGAATGAGACCGGATTGAGATTACAGATTATAACCACAAAAAAGTTCTACAAACACATCTTTATCTCAAGTCACTGGAACGGCAATAGATGTTTGTGCATTCTATAATAAAAATTTTCCTTACATGCCCTTTATATTTCCAGAGATTAGGTTTAGCAAAATTCTTCAAAAGAAGGCAGGTCTGTCGAGCACTTACTTCTGACACATTTTGTCCTCAGACCTCTTTGTTCCCCAAACTATCATTATCTTAACCATCCCCATCTAAAAGCAGTTGTTTCAATAAAAAAATTACAGTTATGATAAGTAAACAAATTATGAATGCAAATACAAATTATAATAAATAATCTTGACTAAACAAACACGACCAAAAGATTATTTTTTTCAGAAATCATTCACACACTCAACAACACACATGAAAAAATAAAATCATGGTAAAACACAGTAATTAATTAGCAAAATGCGATGTGCAACAAACAAACAGAATTAACAAGGTATAATGACGTAGCTGACCCTTGATGCATTCCAAACACACCCCACCAACCCCTACCCAGTACAAAACAAGTTATACTGATCAAGCCCCACATTCCATAAATACATCCTTTCTGCACAATCTCTACACCCATGAGGTGATCTTTCATGACCAACCCCTACACCCTACAAACACATCTTTCCTGACCAGACCTTACTCCCTAATAACCCATCCTTCCTGCACAAACTTTAAACCCTCCAGGTTGACCTTATATGACAAATCCCAACACCCCACCAACGCATCTTAATGATCATCACCTACAGCCTACAATCTGATCTTTTATCACCAAACTTACACTTTACAAATCCATCTTTTCCAACTATACCCTACATTCTACAAACCGATTGCTACATGACCAACTCCTATACCTTACAAACCTGTGTTTCTTGGCCAACCCCTAAACACCAAAATTCGATCTTTCATGACCAACCCCTTTACACCACAAACTCATCTTTCATGACCAGTCCCATGTCCCTGTACCATTTTACCTACACACAACTCTGCACCCTACCGGTTGACCTTCATAACCAACCTCTACACCCTACCGTACAAACCCATCTTTTATAACCAAACCCTACAGACTACAAGTTGATCTTGTATGACCAATCCCTACACCCAACAAACCCATGTTTTCAGGCTGAACCTTATATCCTACAAATCCATTCCTACATGACCAACCCTTACAGCCTAGAAATCCATCTTTTATTACCCCTAAATCATTTAAAAATGTATTTCATGACCAACGCAATTACCTTACAAACCAGCCTCTACCCTATACAAACCCATCCTTCCTGCAAGAACCCTACAAGTTGATCTTTTCTGACTAAATCCTACTCTCTACAAACCTATTCACCTACAAATTCATCATTTTTGACCAAATTACATACCATACAAACTCATTCAACAACTGTAACCCATAAATCTACGCTTCCTGCAGAATCCCTATACCCTATAAATAAATCTTTCATGACCAACCCTTTCATTCTACAAACACTTGTTTCACGACCATCCTCTATACTGCACAAACCCATATTTCATGTCCAACCCCTGAACCCTACAAACCTATTCCTACATGACCACCCCTACACCTACAAACCCATCATTTCTGATGAGACCCTACATCCTACAAACCCATTCTTACATGACCAACTGGTATACTGTACAAACTCATTCAACAACGATATCCTACTGTATACAGTATATCAGTCCTTCATGAACACCCCATACATCTTACAAACCCATCCCCTACGTATACTCTACTGTTTAAACCATCATTCATGACAACCCCATACCCAACAAACTCATTCTTCATGATGTATCTATAAGCATACAAACCAGAAGCATGTTCTTCCTCACCAACACCTACATGCTACAAACCAGTCTATCCTGCACAACCTCTATATCATACACTCATATATTACATAAGCACAACTGTACATTTCTCACCCAATACACTTTTCTTTCATTTTTGTAATCAATCTTCAGACACTTACACCACAAATGCTCTTAGTTGGCACACATGCCCCTTAAAAAAAAGAAAAGAAAAAATTTATATATATATGTGTGTGTTCAGTCCCTTTACCCTTTCCACAAAATCCTCATGGTTGACCTCGTCACCGTACAAACCAGTTGTCGCCAAGGTTTTTGCTGCACTTTATATATATTTTCCTCTATTTTTTGTCTGAGGCGAAAGAGAATCCAGAGTCTGTACAGCCTTCAAAATAACGAACTCTCAAAGTCTGCTGAAACTGGAACAAGTGTGTGTGTGTGTGTGTGGAGGAAAAGAGGTCTGCTGTTTCTTATAGCTGTAGAATTTCTGTGCTGCTCTCAGACTTGTCAGAGTGCCTCGTGCAGGAGTGAGACAGAAGGAAGAAAGCAAAAACAAGTCTGACCAGTTGGAGGTTGTCAAGACTTTCGCCTGACAGCACAGCAAACAAGAACCCCTACTAAAAATTGGCAGGCTAAATCTCTGGTGATTTCATTCAGCTCAGTACAGACTGCAGTGTGTGGCAGATCTGGGGGTAAAAAAAAAAAAAAAAAAAAGAAAAGGGAAGGGAAAAAAAGGCAAAAAAAAAAAAAAACAGCATTTGGTCTGAGTTGGAAGTGTATCCTACCTTGATTTCGGTTAGCAACACCTAGAGATGAAACGTTCTGCCGGACTGTATGCAATCAGGAGAAACGAGGATTTGTTAGAATGGACCTTATTGTGTAAATCAGATCAGATGCACTAAAAAAAGGATCTAGGTTGGATCAGGTGGACACAGACACGGCTACACACACACACACACACACACACACACACACACACACACAGCTATGGCTTGGGTTCTGCAAAACTCTCTTGCACAACAGGGAACCACCAAGCCTGACAGAAAACAAGCAGTAGATGCATCCCAAAACCAGTCGACATGTTTATTGTATGTAATTTGACATGTTTTATGGCTTTCTTGGCATTAGATGGGATGCTTTTTTTGTTTTTTTTTTCTTAAAAAAAAGAGAGGGAGAGAGTAAGGTGATGACCTAGTGTCGATGTGTTTTTGCGATGCTAGCCGAGATCGCTATGTTGATCTGCATGCCGGGCGCAATGTGTGGCTCTATATTTAGCAAACCTGCACTTCAATTTATCAAATTGATTATTCAATCGATATCTAATTACGCGACATTTCTGGAAGAAAGAATAACAATGAATTAGCAGAGTGAGAAGGCGCCGGTGGGCGCTAATGACGGATCTTCGTAATTACATACAATTCTTCATTTCCTCCGAGAGAGGGCGGAAATGCTGGATGACTAGGGATGAAGAAATCTGCTGTCAAGCTCCGGAGCATGAGAAATCCCCTGTTTTACCCTGTTCTGTCCATTCTCTCTGTCACATTAGGAGCTAATAATCATGAATTTCCTCATGCTTGAACTGTACTGTGTATGTTTTTACAATACCAGTGCAGTGTGGAGGAAATCCAGGTCCAATGTGTTTAGTGCAATGTGGTGTTTAGTACTGTATGCACCTGATGAATGAACTCATGGTTACAACAGAATGTCCTTTCTATCAGATCAAGCTTCGACTGAATTTAAATTAATAATACTTTAAACATGTGATTAGTGAAGTGTCAAGTATAGTTGATGCTAATTCTGTAAATATTTAAGAAGTGTAGGGTGTAAGCTAGTATCTCCTTTCCGTTAGACTGCTTTAAAATTCAAAACTGACCATTTTTTAACATATACAGACAAAAAAGATGGCACCATTTTAACATGCCCTTGTCAAATTCAAATGTGCTCATGACTCTAAGAATATTTAGCTTTTTAAAGTTCCACTGAACATTTTGAGTCCCTATTTTGTGTTGAAAAATCTATCAAAGATGAACTGATTAAGCCATCTCTACCATTTGGTTGAGGTGTGCTATGCGAAAGAAATCCACTAGATGTCACTGTGTCTTTAAATGTTATGATTTTTAAAATGCCTCTTAGCATATCACGAGAAATAGTTTAGTTCCACTTCCACACAAAAAATTATCATTTTCTGCGACACTTTCGGATTTGTTTGGTATTCATACATTTACCATGAAGCAACTTCTCAACTATTTGGAAAGGCATTTTTTTTTTTTTTTAAGTCAAATTTTTAGCTATTTACTATTTTAAAAAGTATATATAGGGTTTACTATTTTGCTAGTTTCTTACATTCCTAGCAACATTAGGTAAATGACTGCAGATCATCTAGCGTATTTTTTTTTTCTTGCTTGAATTCTTTAAATCTGATCAATTGGCCAGCCCCGCCCACTAGCTAGCACTACCCTGACGTAGTGAGAGCTTCCCATCCCAGCAAATGATTCAAACCAAGTGAACTGGGAAGGGCGTGTTAAAAACATACAGACATCACTTATAGAAAAAGAAGTTAAAAGTTGTTAAAGTAGTTGATCAATGCAGGAAAAATGTTGAAGCAGCTGAATCTGAAGGAAAGAGAAACACTGCTTGTTTTTATCCCATTGCTGTAAAGCAGAGAGGACACACTTAACCGTTCAACCTCATTCTCACGACACGCTGAACATAAAGTGTTTACGACGTATTGCATTCCGAAACACACTGCTCACACTTAAGGGCTAGACATGAAAAAGAAAAGCCAATAAAATAAAATAAAAAAATACATTTTGAAGCTGATTAGTTCTTACACTTCTGTTTGCTTTGTTCATTTTTGCTGCATAAAAAAAAATAATAAAAAAACAGGTAAAATCGGCTAAATGAGCAGTGACTGCGTTTAATCAGCGCCCCTCCTTTAATGAAATGCAATCCCGTACAGCGCCTTAAAATATTAATTTTGCCCTAATACGCACACTAGGCAGGTCTCGGCAGGCTTAATAAGCGGGAGATAGAATTGAGAAAAGTCAATAAGGAATTCAATTATGCTTACAGAGAAACTGCTGCGTTCGTTGTGTGTGTGTGGTGTTTTTTTAACACTCGGTTCACGAATGCTCGCGTGTAATCTCGTTGCGCTCAAGGACGCCAATCGCTCGGCTGCCTTTCTCGAGCTTGGGGTGTGTGTTGGGTGGTTTTTGTTCAGTGAACACACACACACACAGACACAAACACTCAGTGAGCTCGGCGAGAGCAAACAATCGCCGGCTGATTGGCGTGTGTGAAGCTGAATGGTAAGTGCGTGTCCTCTGTAAGGGCTTTGTTTTTTCACTAACTTGGAAAAAAAAAATCTGTTTTAATAAATAAATAAATAAATAAATAAATACGATCCACATAATTACTGTGATCCGAACCTGAGCAACCCGTAAGGAGTTAACAATGCATTATTTAAAAAAAAATACCCTAAAGACAGCTCCTGCTGCACGTGATCCGGAGCGTAAAAGTAATTTGCGTGAGAAGACAATTTCGTTTGCACCACATCACACGTGAAAGTGCGTCACAGACCTTTGTAAGGCGGGCGCTAATCGATATACACACTGACACTGGTACAGATTCAGGGCTTTATTCAGAGATCATACACGCACTACTGTGATAGTTAATTATTGTGCATGAATCAATTTCTAAGAATTAACAGTGAAAATGTAAAAAATCATAAAAAAAATAAAAAAAGTAAATGTGTGACGATTTTACAAACTCTGATTCGTATCTCATGGCTTCATGAAGTTGTGTTGGAATGTCATATTAAAATAAATAAAAAAAATAAATAAATAGATGAAATGCAAAATAAAAGCATGTGCTATATCAAGCCGCTGCGGAATGATCGTTGACACAGTATTGTTTAATTAAACCCATGTGATAATTATAATTTGCACTGTTTAAGCAGCAATACATCTCACAGCAACTCAGTCTTATTTTCTCTTCCTGTCTTTTAGTTTTTCTTCGTTTCCTTCTTTATTTTTATTAAACGACAGGTGGCTTGCGTTAGAAAGCAGTGGTCCGGACGCTGGTGAAAAACATCATCTTGAACGCCTTAGACTCGACTACTGGGGCGGATAACGACACATGGACGAGGTTAATTAATTAAATTAAAAGCGAGAAAATAACCTCAAGCATAATAAGTGTATAAGCCGACTCTGAATACTCGGAAGTTTCCCCGCAAAAAAAAACAAAAACGCTGACACCGCTTTTCAACTCAAGTCTCTGAATACGGCCCTGTGTTTGTACGCAGCTCTGAATTAAAACAAATAAAAAATATTTAACTGTTTAAATATTTTATATTTATTTTGAACTCTGTACTAAATCCTGACATATTTCTAATCTCTAACCATGTTTATGCAGATCTGCAAATCTATTAGCCCCCCTTAGCTGAGCAATACATATATAATTAGTATATATGTATAGTATACAGTATATAATTAGTATATGTGTATATAGTTATACTGTACACATAGAAATCACAACTCCATTTTAGCTACAACATACAATAGCTATATCTATAAACATAAAATTTTAACAATTGTTTATGTTTTGCAATTTAGCAATATATCACAATAGCTTTCACTAAAAAATCAGTTCTCTAATTGGTATAAAGGTGCACGGTGTATGAGTGTCGGTGGAAAGGCAGGCTGTGTGTGCATGTACACACGAGTATGAATCGTGTGTGTGTATGAACAGCAGGAGCAGCTCAGTGGGGAACGTGGAAAGAACATGCAGCGCATGCAAGAACCTCACAGTTACACACATTTACACAACACACGCATACACAGATATATATATATATATATATACACACACAATAATAATGACGAGTGAAGGACTGGGGAAAATGGAAGGACGTCCACTTGGGTGTTCACCGTCATTCATTTCTTTTCCTTATCAGTTGTAAGTAATACGTCTGGCACTCTCTGCACGAGGATTTGTCTCCAAGACCTATTTAAACGTACTCATGGAAGCTCCAGTTACACTGACTTAGACCTGCTAGACAATTACTGAGAATATTTACAGGAAACAGAGATTCATAACACCGTATCTTTATATTGATCAAGAGTCCTACAGTATGTGAGATATCAGATGCAGAAATATTACTCTCTTATATGTTTGCCTTTTAGAGAAATTTAGGAGTTTAAACGTGTTTATACGAGGGGCGTTCAAAATCAACCCAGGACTTTTGATTTTGCAGAATAACAGAACACAGTTATGCGAGTAAAAACTCCCTTTACTTTCTCAGTACGCTGGAGCCATGACCAGAAACGCTGGCCTCCCAGGAACTCCTTTAATGACCTAATGTGAAAATGTCTTGGAGCAAGGTCAGGACTGCACGGAGGATGTGACAATAACTCCCAGTCGAGTTTCTATAATCTATAAAGATCTGGCGTTCCACTCACTGAATGTTCACGGGAACGCCTAAGAGTCTCATCATCCGTACTCTGCTTGAAGTCTTCACCAGAAATTCAATCACAAGTACATTTCCCGACATTTGTATCTCAACCAAAAGACTTTGAGCCGAATGTACTGATGGAAAGATAACTATAATGTTACTGACAAACCCTAAAGAATAGCAAGTTTATAACAGGAAGTGTGTTCTCATTTTGATGTTCAGAAATATCCAGAATCATATACTTCACGTTTAAACATCCAAATCAAAAGCCAGTGAAGCACATCAAGCACATGTGCGGAAGCCGACTCTGAATACGGGGAACTTTCCATGCATTAACATTACTTTTTAATTTTTAAACATAGCCCTGTTGTTGGATAAAGAAATAAACTCTCGCTTCGCTGATCATCTGTCTCTGTCTCGTCACCTAAGATAAAGATCAGTAACAGCGTGTAAACCCAAACACCAGCTTCATCATCATCATCATCATCATCATCTCTTCGCTTCATCCACATCGACGGAGAAATAATGCCTCATTTCTGCTATGTCAGATTCTTATTACATAAGTCTATTTATTCTGTTATTCCATCATTTAAACATCACAAATCTTTGCCTGAGGTGGTGCGCAGAGTGTCTAAGCCTTAGCTTGTTTGTTTTTTGAT
This sequence comes from Clarias gariepinus, assembly GCF_024256425.1. Taxonomy (NCBI): domain Eukaryota; kingdom Metazoa; phylum Chordata; class Actinopteri; order Siluriformes; family Clariidae; genus Clarias; species Clarias gariepinus. Next base: position 38,480,928 of record NC_071103.1, read on the forward strand.
GATGAGACAGCACAGGAGAATCACAGACATTATGATAGCTGACATCTGCTTACAAACTGAATCGATAGAGATTAGATCTGTTTCACATGAGAGTCTCCTGAAAAACTGAGGACTGTTTTATTTTTTAAATGCTTTGCTATGCCTTCTTCAAGTTAAGGTGCTACAGTAAAGTGACAAATAATATAATTGCAGGGAACAAAAATCCTTTTTATGGTCTATTTTGGACTTTTACAGGTTTTTCAATGACGAGGACGATTACTTCTTTGAACCTAAAATTTTTGTACATCCATGAGCTCATCATAAATATGATGTAATGATTGCATTTCCATGAAATATACCTCCATTTAAGGAAAAAAAACTGCATTAAAAGACTAAGGATTCGCCTTCTTCCCGACCTTTGACCCCTACATCTTGATATTTTCTCACCTCGGGGTGATCCCCTGGGAATGAAACCTAATTTTCGAGGCAGGAAAGCTGTTATAATAATAATGCAGAGATTTCTCATTCAAATTAAATATTAAATCCGGTCAGTAGAAGCAAGCTCGCTGAACAAGTCTCCATCCGGTATGTGGTTTTAACTTTCTCCTCCGCTTCCACAGCTACGATTCCCTACTTCCTGACATTATTAAAGGAGATATTTACCAGACCGGTGCTATTACTGAGTGATTTTCTGTGATAGTGAAAAGGAACAAACACGACTCCCGCAAAGGGCCGGAATTGAATCGGCGCCGCGTGTGGAGAACGGAGGCGTGTTTGCGCACCCTGCAGAGAATGATCCAGAAGAATCCCCATGAGGACGGCGGTTTGATGTTGAAACAGCTGGTCTCTGGATGCACTTTGACTCGCTCGATATTTCTCTGGCTGCTGTTCTGCTATTGAGCCTCCCAGCTGCTGTAACTCGAGGCCCCCGGCTGGACTAGATAATGCCGCATTGCTCATATTAAAATGACCTTTTCCTCATCGTGCTTGTGGAGACGGCTCGGGCTTCAATAAGCGTCTGTGTCCACGTGTGTGTGTGTGTGTGTGTGTGTGTGTGTGCCATTTATTTATAATGCATACAAAAAAGAGAAAATTGTATGCATGGGACGGCCGGCTTTAATATCACCTCACAAAAGCACATGGACAGGAGCTAAGCTAGCTTAACTAAGCTGTAATTAACACTCGCCTTGAACAAAAAGTGCACAGATGAGGATTTTCTTTCTTTTTTTTTTGTAATCCTTTGGGCCTTTTGAAAAACTGGATCAGCTAAACTCAAAGCGTTGTCACATTTTCTACACTGAATAAAGGCACACACACACACACACACACACTAGAAGCAGAAATGTGCCTGACTCTTACTGGTGGAAATAATTATTCTGGATGTTCATGCAGATTTGGTTCACAAAAAAAAAAAGCGCTGTGTTTTAAATTAAGCATGTTTATATATGTAATGTATACGCTCTCTATATAATTACTATGCATACACTGGGGGGGAAATACACTGGGGCTTGTTTGTTTTTAATATAAAAATGCTCTGCGATTATTTTTAAAGCAATGTTTTTAAACAGCTGCCGCAGGATTATGGTTCATGATGCTCACAAAATTAAATCTTTTATCTAAGCTATAAAAATATGTCCAAAATGCTGTTGGGAGGTGAGATGGTGCACTCCCCTCTTATGTGGAGTACCTCAGGGCTCGGTTCTTGGACCTATACTGTTCCCTTTGTTTATTTTACCACTAAGTTTTATTATCAATAAATATAACTTGTCAAACTCTTCAAAACGTTCACATATTACTCCTGTCCTTCAACCTCTTTTTTGGCTTCCAGTGAGTTTTAGAGTCCAAATTAAAATGTTATTATTTGTTTTTAAGTTTCTCAATGGCTTAGCTCTAGCATATTTAACTGAACTGGTTTGTGTACAGAGCCACAGTCGGCCACTTAGGTCGTTGAATCAGTTGATGCTGGAGCTGCCCCGGTCAAAACGCAAGCACTGGGGGAATCAGGCATTCGCTGTGGCTGCCCCCAAACTGTGGAATAATCTGCCTAATGAGCTCCGATCTGTTACAAATCTTTCCACTATAAATTGAAGACTTATCTTTTCTCCCTGGCATTTAACACAGATTAGCGGCGTTTTATTGGTTTCACTGTTGTCCGATTTTACTGTTTTTCTTTTGCTGTTCTTATGTGTAATTATTTCTTTTTAATGTTTCCTTTTATTGTGTGTTTTTATGTTTTCTGTTTACTTTGTAAAGTAGTTAGGTCAACTTTTTCTCCACATCAAAAGATGTCATCCTTTTCATTGTTCCCTGGTGCTCATATTTTTGCATTGCTACTGTAAATCGTCAACAATATGCTAGAGGCTTGTTCCTAAAATTTCTTCCCAGAACTCCTTCCCTCGAGTTGCTTACAATGCTTATTCCCTAGACTTGTTCCCCAGATTTGCTCCCTTGACTCCTTTCCTAGACACCTTTCCTAAGCATGTTCATTAGAATCCTTTCCTAGACTTTTCTCTAGACTCCTTCTCTCGATTCTTTCCCTAGACTTGCTCCCTGGACTCCTTCCCTAGACTTGCTCCCTAGACTACCTCCCCAGACATGTTTCCTAAGCATTGTATTAGAATTATTTCTCTTTAGACTCTTTCTCTTCCGCCTTAGACTTCTATGTACTTGTTCCCTAGACTTGTTCCAAAAACGTTTTCTCTAGACTCCTTACCTAAACTTGATCTCTAGACTCCTTTCCTAGAATCTTTTCTTAGACTTGTTCCCAAGACTTGCTCCCCAGATGTCTTCTGTTGGCTTGTTCCCTAGACTCTTTCCCTAGACTCTTTCGTTAGTAATATTTCCTAAACCCTTTCCCTAGACTCCTTGCTGGGTAACCTCTTAAGACCCTTTCCTTAGTGCTCTAGACTCCTTCCACATACTTACACTTTTTCCTCAGACATGCACCCTAGATTCTTTCTATAGACTTGTTTACTAGACCCGTTTCTTGGGCTACTTCCCTAGGCTTGTTCCCAAAATTAATTTTCAACTTTATCTCTTCGTCACACTACTTTCTCCAGTTCTACATAAATTGACTTTAATGTTTTTAATCAATCACAACGTGCAATATACACTGGTATTCCCACTTGTTTTCTCTCTGCTGTTAAAGGACGAACTAACTGAATTTCAGAAATGAATATCGGACACCAAGTGGACCTGATGAGCGCAAGCCAGGCGTCATGCACTGCCCCAGATTATTGTACTGGATTTGGTTACTTACTCACTGGACCCACATTATTTGGCACACCTGTAAGAGGAAACAAATGAGAGAGAGAGAATGTTAGCACTGAAAAATTTATAATTTTCACATTTCACTTTATGTTTATTAATACAAGTGATGAACAGCCCCGTCCTTATGGTTTGTTATCCTAATGTGTTCATCTGTTCTGTGTTTCACAGTGATTTGTATATTTCTTCTCTATTGTTTCTCTGTCTTATTGTGAAGCCTCATGAATAGTTATCTTGCCCTAATGTTCCATGTTCCTTCTTCATTGCTTCTTGCTGCACTTTCTGGTTCACCTGTTTTTTTGTTTTTTGTTTTTTAAACACTTTTTTCAGCACACAAAAACATTTATAAGCAATTTATTTTAGCTTATCCACAGACACAAATGGAACAATTACCAACAGTTTGGAAATTTCCTCTGTAACATCTGTTCCATTAGACATAGCAATGCAAATATTCATGGGTACAGCTTATGTGGAAAGATCTTTTATTTTGAATGTGATGTTAAAGAGAACTACGACATACAGCCATGCCCAAAAGTTTTAAGAATTACATAAATATTCATTTGTAAAATATATATATATATATATATATATATATATATATATATATATATATATATATATATCTATATATATATATATATCTATATATTAATTGAAGTCTGCTGCTTTACTGTTTTTAGATGTTTTTGTCAGATGTTACTCTGGTTGACTGATGTATGATTACAGGCATTTCATAAGTGTCAAAGGCTTTTATTGACAATTACAACACAACCGTTTATGCAAAGAACTAATATTTGCAGTGTTGATGCTTCTTTTTAAAAACCTCTGCAATTCGCCCTGGCATGCTGTCAATCAACTTCTGGGCCACACCCTGACTGATGGCGCAGCCCATTCTACCATAATCAGTGTTCGCAGTTTGTCAGAATTTGTGGGGTTTTGTTTGTCCATCCACCTGTTGGGGATCGACCACAAGATCTCAATGGGATTAGGGTCTGGGGAGTTTCCTGGCCATGGACCCAAAATTTTCATGTTTTGTTCCCCTGTTCAACCTGTTTAACCTTTTGATCACTTGTTTGACAAGCTCCGGTTTGACTTGAAGGATACTTGTGTGTGTATATAAAACAGAAAGTGGGATGTTTAGGGAAGTGGGTGGAGCTTAAAGCGTTCTTCAGAAATGGGAAAATGTGTATTTTATTGCCATAGCAGAAAATGTGTCATAGATGTCACACACACACACACACACACACACACACACACACACACACACACACAAACATACTTATGACAGACGCCATGTTCACTTTCTCTTACAGTCTGACACACACACACACACACACACACACACACACACACACACACGGTTCTCTGTAGGAAGAATATGGGGTCACATCAGGATTCACATCACAACTCTTGGGCTTTATCTGATGCCTGTATCGCTCGCTCCGAAACCCAAACACTGTTCCTCACCTGTCAGAGACAATGAAAGGGAAAATGCCAGCAGTCAGAAACCACAGGCTCATGGATAATACAAGAAACGGGAATCACTGATAAATAAATCAACAAGAGTGGAAGAAACAAATGCAAATGTAAAAACAGAAAAAGAAAAACAAAGAAAAAAGAAAAGAGAGAGGAGGTCTATCAGATATTCCAGCATTGTCTTCTGCATAGAAAGACAGAGGAGGAACGAGTGAGTGAGGCAGCTGCGAGCATCGCACCCTTCATCCTGCTCTCTCTCTCTCTCTCTCTCTCTCTCTCTCTGAGCAAAGGAGAAATGTATAAGGGAGAAACAAGGAGAAAAGGGAGGAATAGAGAAAGTACTGTATATAAATCTGAAATGAGGAGAAAAAGGTGAAGAAGCAATGAATAAAGGAGAATGAAGGTGGACAATGTGGAGAAGTAGGAGAGGAGAGGGAAGACGATAGAAAAGAGGATGTGATAGAGGTGTGATGATGTGAAGGAGGCTATGCACAGGAGGAAAAGAAGTGAGAGACAATGGAGGAAGAGTAAAAGGATAGGTGGAGCGAGGGAATGAGAAGAAAGATAAACTAGAGACATAAAAAAGACAAGATGAAGGAAAAACAAGAACGTGAAATACGTAGGGAGAACAAAACTAAAATGGAAAGCAGAAGGAAAAACACAGAAAGAATAGAGAGATGAAGAAGTTTGGGAAGAAGTGAACGGACATGGAGGATAACCAGGTGAAGAAAGATGTAAAGAAAACAAAGGAGAGAAAGAACAAAAAAGGAGAATGCAAAGGTAAAGGGAAAAGGTAACGGAGCTAAAGAGGTAAAATCACAAAACTGATAAAAAAAGAAAAAAGAAAATTAGAAGCAAGAAAAAAAAAAGAAATCAAAGAGGAAGAAATGAAAAGCAGGAACATGGAGAAGAAAATGACAAGAAAACCAAGATGGAGAAGAAAAAAGATGGATAAAACCAAGGAGAAATAAAGTAAGGTTTTATAAGATTGTGTATATGATTGTGTAAAGCTGATTCGCGACAGTGACAATTGTTAAAAGCGCTCTACAAATAAAAATAAATTGAACTGAATTGAATAAGGAAAGGACTAAAGAGAAAATTGAGAGACGGAGGATCAGAAGGAGGAGAAGCAGCAAAGGATAAAAGAACACATGCAGAATAATTCAGGAGAAAATAAAGAAAAGAAGAGAAGAAGAAGATGTGAGAAAAAAAATAATGACAGAAAGGAGAAGCAGGAGGATCTGGAGGAGAAACCAAAATACGGAAAGTACAGAGAAAAAGAGGAAGGTGGAAAATAGGAACACGAGGAGAAAGAGAAATAAAAGGAAATAAATGAGAAAAAAGAAGAGAAGAAGCAAAGGAGAGGGAACAGCAGGAGAAAATGATTATATGAAGAGGATGTAAGGAGAGGATGTAAGGAGAGGGGGAGATGAAGTGAGAGGACACAGAGGAGGAAAAGAGGAAGATGAGAAATGATACAAATATGAAGGAGGTGAAGATCAGAAGGAAAAATAGGAGGAAGAACCAGAGGAATAAAATAAGTTCATGTGGACATTCAGGAGGAGATAAAGAAGAAAGAGAAGAAGAGATGAAGAGATAATTCAGAAAATCTGAAAAAAGATAAAGAGGAGAAATAAAAGGAAAAAAGCGAATGAAAGTAAAATAAAAAAGAGTAAACATGTAGATTAAGGAGAAGAAGAAGTAAATGAAAAAAGAAAAACAAAGTGAGGGATTGAAAAAAGCAAAAGGAAAAGAAATGGAAAATAAAGAGAAGGATAAAGATGTTATAATTCCTTCCTAATTATCAAGAGAATGAGGCCAAAAAAGAGGAGGAAAAAACTTGGAAAAGGAAACGCAAAGTGAAAATAAGAGGGAAAGGTGGATACATGAGGGACAAAAAAAAATGTGAAAAAAGTAAAGGAGGAGAAATAAGGTAAAGAAGAAGAAGTGGAAGAAGAAAGGATAATAAAATAAAGAAAGATGTAAAGGAGAAGAAATAAGTACCGATGGAAAAGGAACAAGAAAAAGGAAGAGGAGAAGAGAGATGTGACGATGAATGAGAAATACAAGACAGTACAGGGACAAGAGGACACGTAGAGGGAGGAGGAGGACGAGGCGAATGAGGAAGAGGAGGACGAGAAGATGGTGAAGAGAAGGAGAAAAGACTGTGGGTGGTGAGCAGGGACGGTGGAGGAGGAGGTAGAGAAAGAGACACGGGTGGAGGAGAAGAAGAAACACACACACACACACACACACACACACACACACACACACATTTAACCACAGGCTTTTCCCTCTCAGTGTTTATCAAACCTAAGATCTCTTCTCAGCATGTTGTAGTGTGTGTGTGTGTGTGTGTGTGTGTGTGTGTGTGTGTGTGTGTGTGTGTGTGTGTGTGTGTGTGAGCGTGTGTGTGTGTGTGTGTGAGCGTGTGTGTGTTCTTTTTATCTAGAAACAGATGTCAGATATCGAGTGTCGCATCATTAGATTAATTTTCAATCAGCACCTGCTACATGTCACCGCTCGGCTCCACAGAGCTGATGTGATGCATCACCGTGTGTGTGTGTGTGTGTGTGTGTGTGTGTGTGTGTGTGTGTGTGTGTGTGTGTGTGGGAGAGAGAGAGAGAGTCTGTGTTTTACATTTCGTAATCTATATATTTCCTCTCTCTCTCTCTTTCCACACACACACACACACACACACACACACACACACACACACACACACACACACACATATCCACTGTGGGCTCAAACTGAGTCATCAGATGATTGAAGGAGACACTTATTCAGGAAGAGAGAGAGAGAGAGAGAGAGAGAGAGAGAGAGATGAGGATGAGGAAGAGGCGAACAGGAACACAAGAAAATGATCAATTATTGTCTTAAAATTATTTAAAAAAAAACGAGGGGGCTGGATGGAGGAAGACAAAAAACAGAGAGGGACAGAAATTAAAAGAGTTAAGGGAGAGAAATAAAGATAAGATAGAGAGAGAGAGAGAGAAAGAGATGAGCAACAGATGAGACAGATAGGTAAAGAGATGTAGTGAAAGGTAAGGTGAGAAAGAGACATGAAGGAAGAGGACAAATGAAATGTGTTAACAGACAGGGAGAGAGACAGGGGGAAAGAAAGCGAGTAGACTGAGACACGCAGAACTCTGTCTCACCCATAATTCCCTTACAGGCTGCTTTTTATTTTTAGAGAACATTACGAACAGGAGCTGTTCTGTGTTCTCTCGCTTATCGCATTGTTTCTCCTGGGTTTATTTCTGTCCTCCGTGAGTAATACGATGGACAGATGATTGACGTGATCAGTTTGGAGGGACGTGTTTAGTACGACGTGTCGGCATTCTGAGACGATTATTTTTATTTTCACAGTGGAAAAAAAAAAGGTGAAAGACAAAGAGAGCCGAGAGCCGTGAGCGAGAAGTGGGCTTAAGACAACCCGAGGAACTTAACGACGTGTGTGACAGGTTGGTGGACTTGCTGGGGCTGATGGGTAATGTCGTGTGTTGGAAGTATACTCCGAACACATGTCTAATGTCAACCGGCGAAATGACACACGCTATATTTCCCAGCATGCTCTGGGACTCTGAGTAGAAAAGACACCGGAGTGCGAGAGCACGGATGAGGGGAGACGACATGGCACCTCCGAGCGGTGTGTGTCACTGCGAACGGCTTGAGAATACCTGCCGGCCTCATTAGAAATGTGTGTGTGTGTGTGTGTGTGTGTGTGACCTTCACTTTTGTTTGTCTCATCTGTTTTGTCTCCTTCCGGACAATCCAGGAAGCCTTATCTTCTAAATTCCCCCCCAGGCAAAGTTAGTAATTACTTTTTCGGGGCTGTGTGTGTCTCCTGGCGATCCATCACGCTTCTTTTCTTTTTTTTTTAAACCAGGTAAGAGAAGAGGACGTGCCGATCCTCCGCCGAGAGGACGCTTTAGTCATTCAGGAGTTTCCTCAGGAGGACAATTACACACCGAGAAAGGTAGGACTCGAGCTGTGTGGCTCACCGACACCTGAACGAAGTGTGGAGTCAAGGGTGGAGTCAGGGGCGGAGTCAAGGGAGCGGAGTCAAGGGTGGAGTCAAGGGTGGAGTCAGGGGTGGGGTCAGGGGTGGGGTCAGGGGTGGAGTCAAGGGTGGAGTCCGGGGCGGAGTCAAGGGAGCGGAGTCAAGGGTGGAGTCAGGGGCGGAGTCAAGGGTGGAGTCAGGGTGGAGTCAGGGGCGGAGTCAAGGGAGCGAAGTTAAGGGAGCGGAGTCAAGGGTTGAGTTAGGGGCAGAGTCAAGGGTGAAGTCAGGGGTGGAGTCAAGTGTGAAGTCAAGGGTGGAGTCAAGAGTGGAGTCAAGGGTGGAGTCAGGGGCGGGGCTTTTTGATTTATACAGATTGTCCTCACACTGTCTAAATGCATTTCCATAAAATTTGTGATTCTGTAAAGCTGCTTTGTGACACTGGGCATTAATAAAGATTCTACTATATAAAAATTTAACAGAATTTGAAATCGATTTGATATGAACCTTATGCAGGCGTGTAGTAAACAAACGTGGTCATGTGACCTACCGCATAAAAACTGTCCATATCAAGCCATATAAGGTCGAAATAAAATGTAAAAATTCCACAGCAGTGATTAGTTGCATTAAAGATTTTCTTTTTTTTTTTACTGTGTTATACATTATTTATTAATTTAAATTCCCTCCAAAACTCTGTGCTATTGCTCCAGCGTGAACGTCGTCACGGTGAACGGATTTGTATTGAAGGTGTAAAAGTGTGTAATTTCTGACAAGATTCAGAGCCAGGCTCCGGCAAAGACAGAAGAAACAAATATTTGAAAGAGAGATTACTGCACAGAGGAAGATGTGGAGACGCAAAAACAAACAGAGATGTGCCTCAGGGGAGAAAAGAGAGAGAGAGAGAGAGAGAGAGAGAGAGATACAGAGAGAGAGAGAGAGAGAGAAATACAGAGAGAGAGAGAGAGAGAGAGAGAGAGATACAGAGAGAGAGAGAGAGAGAGAGAGAGAGAGAGAGAGAGAGAGAGAGATACAGAGAAAGAGAGATACAGAGAGAGAGAGAGAGAGAGAGAGAGAGAGAGAGAGAGAGAGATAGAAAGAGAGAGAGAGAGAGAGAGAGAGAGAGAGAGATACAGAGAGAGAGAGAGAGAAATACAGAGAGAGAGAGATACAGAGAGAGAGAGATACAGAGAGAGAGAGACAGAGAGAAAGAGATACAGAGAGAGAGAGAGAGAGATAGAGAGAGAGAGAGAGAGAGAGAGAGAGAGATACAGAGAAAGAGAGATACAGAGAGAGATAGAGAGAGAGAGAGAGAGAGAGAGAGAGAGAGAGAGAGATAGAGAGAGAGAGAGAGAGAGAGATACAGAGAAAGAGAGATACAGAGAGAGAGAGATAGAGAGATACAGAGAAAGAGAGATACAGAGAGAGAGAGAGAGAGAGAGAGAGAGAGAGAGAGAGCTGGCACTCAGCAGGTGGAAATGTTAAGCTGAACAAACTGAATAATGAGATAAAGGACGTGACAGAGCTGAGAGGAAGACAAGATGGATGCCGTGGCCTCTGAGACAGACGTGTTAATAACAGCAAAGGGGTTTTACATAAATTACTGTCCCAGTTACAGTTAAGGAAAAAAAGCATACAAGTAAATAAAGAGGGTTTATTGTAAGGTAGGATGTGATGTGATACAGTGTGTTACAGGGTGTTGAAGTGTTTTACAGTGTGTTGCATGTTCAGGAGTGTGTTAAGATGTAGTACAGAGTAATATTGAGTTCAAAAACAAAACAGTGTGATGTAATGCTTTAGACTGTGTAATAGGGTGGTTTGGTGTGACATGGGGCATCACTGTGTGATATTGAGGTCTTATGGTGTATAAACTGTATATCGGGTGTTACAATGTGTTCTAATGTGTTCTAATGTGTTCTAAAGTGTTACAATGTAAAATCTGGATACAGGATGTTACAATGTGATATAAGGTGTTATATCATGTTACAGGGTGTTACATACTGATATAAGGTGCTACAGTATTGTACAGGGTGTTACAGTGTGATATATGGTATTTTATGTGAAACACATCCCAAAACTTCTTTTGATTACAATTTCCCTCCATTTTTTTTCTTTTCCTTAAATCTTGCTCCAAATTAATCATATCTGTCCAAGCATCTCCTGTGCACAGCTTGCTTCTCGTCATTCCAGAAGAATGATTTGATTGTCATGTTTCTAAGCCACTCGAAAAATGGTGAAGTGAATCGTACTCTCTTAAAGTTGTTCCTTTTTAACTGAGATTTTTTAACTGAAGAATGCCTTTATTCTAACCAAAGCTGAAATAAAGCAACTCCAGACCACTACACTGCCACCACCATGCTTCTCTACAGGCATGGTTTTCTCAGGGTGATGCATAATTGTTTTTATGTGAGAAATAGCTTTCAGGACTAAAGGTCTACCTTTATCTCAGTAGCCCCCATATGGATTGGACTGCTTTATTTTCCTGAAGAAGGGCTTTCATCTAGCTGACCTATCATAGTCCAGACATTTAAGGGATATGATAGATTACTAACATATTGCTGTAGGTCACTCAGCAGCTTCCCTAGTTTTCTTCTTGCCCTTCAGTCAAAATTGTTCTCAGTGATGTCACTGAGGTGCCCGTTTTCTCCACTTGTTGATGAGATTCTTCATGGAGTTCCATGTTAAATTTATTGGTAAGGAAATACATCTTTTTAAGCACTATGAGGACCATGGCTTTATCAGTCAGATAAAACCAAGAAGATGTCAAACAAAGCCAATGGAAAAAGCTGATCTTGTTATTTACCGGCCAACACACAGTACTGGTGCTGATTATTATTTTTATTTTTATGTTACGTTATACATTATATACATAAAATCTGTGTGGCAAAGATGTTACTTCTGAGGTTTATGCAACATGGAAGTGTTCAATCCTCTAAAAACTATTTTAGAGAGATGATTTTATACAGTATGTGTCCTAAAAATGTCCCATATTTCAGCGTTATACTGTTTCGCTTCAAACAATAATCATTTAAAATGCAAATTATTCATATTTATTCATAACTATTAAATCTAAAACTGGTTTAAGCCTTTAGACGCATAAAATACGCCTAACAATTTGGCATTTTAGGATCATTAGCATCACTTTTTCAGGTTTAGGTCTTTTAATTCGAAATCTAAATTGGCCAAGTTTCATCTGAACGACAATTAAGGTTAAAACATTTGATTTCAAAAAGGTTACGGACACTACAGACATAAAAGTGCATAAAATTGTATTTAGCTTCTTTTTAACTAATAAAACTATAAACGTGTATGCATGTTTGCAAAAAACAAAGCATGGATTGGGAAAGAAGAAGCATTAAGTATTATATAAATTTTTGTTATATGGTCTTTTTTCCAAATTTACTTTTCATCTATAGTAGGTGAGAGACTTTTTGGTACCAGTACCAGTTTCGGCTGTGCGGTTGTTCAGAATCACTTCATCGATGTCACACTTACAGCGTACAACCAGATTTCTTAAAGTTTAGTTTTATTCTTTCATGTTTTATTCTTGTTTCTTTTATTCCCATAAAACATTTCTGTTCATTTTCACTTGGATCCCTTTAGTTGCTGTATCACATTGAAGGTGGGAACAAGTTCTCTGTGTCACATTTTTTTCCACTTCTTATGAGATTTTCTTCTGGACGATACCAGCGAGACAAGGAGACACCTCTGTGATTCATGAATGTCCAACGATGGCGAGAATCAGTCTGACATCTGCCTCTCCGCTCTAATATGTGCTAATTAAAGCCCGGAATTCAGTGCTGATGTGAGCGTGAACCATCACTCACTCTTGATGCCTCTGCCAGCTCCACATGTGACAGCGGCTCCTTTCCTATCACGCCGTGATCATGTGATTCCAAGTTCGGCTAGAAGGTTACTATAGAAACGATACAATATGAGAAGACGTGCACTGAGATAAATCTGTGATGTGCTGTCAGAGACGTTGTTATAGAAAATTGATACATTCCTTGTCTTTTGACCAATCAGAATCCAGAATTCGACATCGCTGTGTTATAGTAATATCTGCATATTAGAGCAAACAACGCATTCCAGTACAGCAAGACCGACTGCATGCATACTCCAGAGAAATCCAATTTTGCTATTAAACTAAGTTTGCTCTTTTCATAACCAGATGCGCTTGCTTGATTTGGATGAAATGCGTGTTTATATTTTGTGTGAATTTTATTCTATCGCTTGTGGTTAAACAGAGCCGTGAATTATTCTTCCAGCACACACTCATGCAAATGCAGTTCTGTCCTCATCACTGATGCTAAACACATGCTTCCTTTGGCCAGTGTGGAATTTATGCCTTATCTCTTTTTAAACTATCGTGCATAACCATGCCAGGGTCCCTGAGGGGTGATTAGGTTACAGCTTACAGCACATTAAAGATAAATAAATAAATAAATAACTGGGTTTAACCCCAATTTTGTATTTTTTGAGCCAGTCAGAGTGGGACGTTGCTGGTGTGTTTCAGATCATTGTCCTGCTTCATAAACCAAGTGCGCTTGAGTCTGAGGTCACAAACTGATAGCCAGACATTCTCCTTTAGGATTTTCTGTTAGAGCGCAGAATTCATGGTTTCATCAATTACGGCAAGTCGTCCAGGTCCTGAAGCTGCAAAGTCCCAGACCATCACACTACCACCACCATGTTTGACAGCTGGTACGATGTTCTTTTAATAAAACGTTGTGTTAGTTTTACACCAGACGTAACAGGACACACCTTCCAAAAAGTTCAACTTTTGTCTCTTTTTGGTCAAAAGTGGCTTTCGCCTTGAAACTCTCCTATAGATGCCATTTTTGTCCCCAGTCTCTCTTTCTTATTGTCGAATCATAAACACTGATCTTTACTGAAGCAATGAAGCCTGAAGTTCCTTAGATGTTGTTCTGGGTTCTTTTATGAGCTCCTGGACGAGTTGCTGTTGTGCTCTTGGAGTAATTTTGGTCGGCCAGCCACTGCTGGGAAGGTTCACCGTTGTTACAAGTTTTCTCTATTTGTGCATAATGGACACTTAAAGACTTGGATTTGTAACCCTTTCCAGACTGGCACATGTCAATTACTTTGTTTCTCGTGTGTTCTTGATTTCTTTTTTATATCATACTATTTTAATTCGATCGTTAAGCATGCTTTACCTTGTCAGACAGATTCTTTTTAAGTGATTTTTTTTATTTAACATGTCCGGCCTGGGTGTGAAATCACAGTTCATTCATGATTTAGCAAGGGAGCAATTACTTTTTCACATAGGGTCAGGTAGGTTTGGCCAGTATATATACAGTGTATACACTCACCTAAAGGATTATTAGGAACACCATACTAATACGGTGTTTGACCCCCATTCGCCTTCAGAACTGCCTTAATTCTACGTGGCATTGATTCAACAGGGTGCTGAAAGCATTCTTTAGAAATGTTGGCCCGTATTGATAGGATAGCATCTTGCTGTTGATGGAGATTTGTGGGATGCACATCCAGGGCATGAAGCTCCCGTTCCACCACATCCCAAAGATGCTCTATTTGGTTGAGATCTGGTGACTGTGGGGGACATTTTAGTACAGTGAACTCATTGTCATGTTCAAGAAACCAATTTGAAATGATTTGAGCTTTGTGACATGGTGCATTATCCTGCTGGAAGTAGCCATCAGAGGATGGGTACATGGTGGTCATAAAGGGATGGACATGGTCAGAAACAATGCTCAGGTTTACGCCAAATTCTGACTCTACCATTTGAATGTCTCAACAGAAATCGAGACTCATTAGACCAGGCAACATTTTTCCAGTCTTCAACAGTCCAATTTTGGTAAACTCATGCAAATTGTAGCCCTTTTTTTCCTATTTGTAGTGGAGATGAATGGTACCCGGTGGGGTCTTCTGCTGTTGTAGCCCATCCGCCTCAAGGTTGTGATCAGCTTGAATCAGTCGGCCCATTCTCCTCTGACCTCTAGCATCAACGAGGCATTTTCGCCCACCGGACTGCCGCATACTGGATGTTTTTCCCTTTTCACACCATTCTTTGTAAACCTTAGAAATGGTTGTAAATGAAAATCTCAGTAACTCAGCAGATTGTGAAATACTCAGATTGTGAAAATTGCTTAAATCCATTCTGACATTTAGTTTGGAGTTCAGGAGATTGTCTTGGCCAGGACCACACCCCTAAATGCCCAGGGGTATCTCAGTGGTTAAGGCATTGGACTACGGTTCAGAAGATCCAAGGTTAAAACCTCACAACCACAAGTTGCTACTGGTGGGCCCTTGAGCACGGCCCTTAACCCTCAACTGCTCAGATATGTAATGAGATAAAAATGTAAGTCGCTCTGGATAAGAGCGTCTGCCAAATGCCTAAATGTAAATGCATTGAAGCAACTGCCATGTGATTGGTTGATTACATAATTGCATTAATAGGAAATTGAACAGGTGTTCCTAATAATACTTTAGGTAAGTGTATATATATATATATTGGTGAGGGGTAACTATTAGTAAGAATATGGACAGCTTGTTTTTTGTAGCTAAAAAAAAATAAAAAACTCATTATGTTTAGTTACCCCATACACCTTCTGTATGCTAGCACGAAGATCATTACTCCAAAAACAGCAGAGACAGTAAGTGTAAAGTGAAAGAAGAATCTGTTATCCTGCAAGTCCTTCTTTTTCAATGTTTTCGAAAAGTCCAGGATATGAGAAAGGTGGAACATATTGTCTATAAAACGACGTGTTTTAGGGCTTGAGACAAAATGTCTGCACTTTCCTCACTTCCCCTGCAGAAATGGCCTGTCACGGCTAATTTACAGACCCATCACTCGTCTTCACGTTCTCCAACACGGAGGGCAAACATGGCCTCCCTACAGGAAGGGAAAGACACTGATAGCTCCTTGTTTTTCTTTCTCTCTCACCCTTGTCCTCTTACAGACACCCCACACTTTCCTGTGTTGAACGTCTTCAAGCTTTTTGCATCGTACCAGATGATATGTAGCATAAAAATACCTCCTTTTTTGTATGATTTACTCCCACATCTATCCATCTTCCATAAGCTGAAAAAGCAGCGGTAATTGGTTTAAAAAAAAAGTATGACCAGTGCAAGTGCAATGAAAGGTGTATTTATTTATTTATTTTTTATTTTTTTACCTGATATGAGAGAGTGAGTTGTCTTTATTTTGAGAGGACAGACATAGACTGGGCTGCTTTATGGCATTATTAGATTATGTTTGTTTTTTTTATTCTTTCAGCCCTCGCAACTGAGCCATAAAGCGGTACACTCAGAGGCATTAGTGACACTGACACCCAAACCTGTCTGAAAGGATGTTTTATTTCATTTTTAACACCTCTTAGTTTAAATGTCTGTATTTCCAGAGCGCTGATGAGATCCTGGCTATGTAGTCTTCTTAATGAGGTTAAAAAAAAACAGATAATATGGTTATCTATCCAGCATTCCTACAATACATCAGCAGCTTGACATGTCATAACTTATGCATACAACGATACAGAAGTGCTATAGAGTACCTGCAGGTCTGACTGTCACATAGTTCACCGATCACTAAACGAGTTTCCGGAGATCACCCTCCTACAGAATGTAGTTTCCTCTCTAATGCACACACCTGCTCTGTATAATCAGGATGGTTAGCTCTGGAACTAACGTCTGCTGCAGAGTCGGTCTCCAGGTACAGCTGAGGAGTAATCAAATCTCCAACCTTCGGAATACCGCAACATGGCAGCCCACAGTATAACCATGCTAGGACTGCTCTTCAACAGGAAACCAGTCACTGACCTAAAAAATTTCAGACACAGTGGTCGAGTGTGATGCTTAAAATGCCATGACACCGCAGCCAATCCTGACACGAGGAATGAAATGCCATGACAGCCAGTCAGCACCCTTGAAATGCCACGGCACATGAGGTCCAGACGCCATGTTTCAAATGAGACAGAATGAACACCGATCAGGATGTTAAAAATGCTTCAACACATCGCTTCAAATCAGGATGCTTAAAATGCCATAAAAAGAGGATTGTTTTGGGAATAATTCAAATTCAAATTTTATTCCTCTCATACACAGTATGATATGAAGTGAAATGCTTATACGATTGCTGTTGACCTCAATAATACAAAAGAAGGTTCAAAAGAAAGTTTAAGTGCGAATAAGAAAGTTAAAAAAAACTTTTAGATTTACATAATATACAAGCAATGAGACAATGAAAAATACACATAGTAAAATGACTTATATTTAAAATGTAATGTAGTGCAGAGTAGAAAAGTGTCAAGTTATTGGCAGGATAATGTGCAAGGTTGCAGTTTAAGTTCACAGTGTGCAAAAATGTGCAAATGTGCAAATGTTCCATGTGTGAATGTATGTGTGTCCTAGTAAAAAGTAAAAAGTTTGCAGTCCTGAGGTGTGCAAAATGTGCGAGCGTGTGAGTGTTAAGTCCTATGTGGTGTTGTGATTGAGAGCTCGTCTAGCCTGCGGGAAGAAGCTCCTCCTCAGTCTCTTAGTGTTGGCCTTCAGGGAGCGGAAGTGCTTTCCTGACCGCAACAGAGAGAACGCAGAGAATAGCAGAGGTCTTTCAGTATCTTTCTGCCCTTGGTCCAGCACCGTTTGTTGTAGATCTATTGAAGGTTAGGGAGCTCGTGCAGATGATGCGTTCAGCTGATCGAACCACCCTCTGTAGGGCTCGCCTGTCCGGCATGGTGCTGTTCCCGAACCAAGTTGAGATGTTTCCCATCAGGATGCTCTCTATGGTGCAGGAGTAGAAGTTCCTAAGCACCTTAAAGGGCAGTCTAATGTCTCTCAAGCATCTGAGGTGGTAGAGATGCTGCCAGGCCTTTTTCACCATGGTGTTGAGTGATGTGTGGAGGAGATGAGAGATGGCGTCATCTGTAGAGCGGTTCGGGCGGTATGCAAACTGCAGTTGATCCCGTTTGTCAGGAAGTGAAGAAATGATACAGTCTCTGACCAGCCGTTCAAAGCACTTCATCACTACTGGGATGAGGGCTACAGGGCGATAGTCATTGAGGGAAGCAAGATGAGGTTTCTTTGGAACAGAAACAATGATGGACTCCTTAAAGCATGTGGGGATCACCGACTGACATAAAGAGAGGTTGAATATCTCTGTGAAGCTAGCTGGTCGGCGCAGGCTCTAAGGACTCGACCTGAGATGCCGTCTGGTCCTGCTGCTTTTCAGGTGTTCCTGTCTGCAGCTGTTGGTGCCGCTTGCATTAGCATCACTAGCATTTTAGCTGCAGCCTCGAAGCGAGCATGGATGGTGTTCAGCTCATCTGCCAGAATCACGTCCGCGTTCGTCATACCAGATGTTGGTGCACTGTAGTCTGCTATTGTTCTAGTCTTTGCCATAGGCTCCTAGAGTCACTCTGTTGGAGCTGTGACTCTAGTTTCCTCCTGTAGCGTTGCTTCGCCTCCATCACCACCTTCCGGACATTGTATGACGCAGCCTTGTACGAGTCCATACCCCCAAAACAAGTGCAAAACTGCATTATAGGCAGCGTTGCAAGATCGAGCGGGTGGTTTTATCCAACCACGGCTTCTGATTGAGAAACGTTCTGAGGGTCGTTTTTTGCACGGTATCACCTGTTAACCTCCCCATAAAACTCACAACCGCTTCCGTAAACACGCTGACGTCATCGGAGCTGTTTCGGAACATGTCCCAGTCTGCGGCATCGAGTGCATCCTGCAGAGCAGCTACCGACTGGTCTGTCCAGCGCACGACCTCCCACTAAACCAGAACTTCCTGTTTAAGCCTTTGTTTATATTTGGTGTGACATGGGGAAGATGGCGGCGTGGTCGGATTTCCCAAACGGTGGACGAGATGTGCTAATAAAAATTTGACAGCGTCACAGTGCTGTGTCTGGTGCTGTGGGAGTTTGATGGGACTGTCCATCAAATGTCATCCTTTTTATCTTCTTAGGGAGTTTACATCAGTCTTAATCAGCGTCGTTTATATACCACCAAAAGCGGACACGGCTGACGCTGCCTCTGGACAGTATATCCAGGTTGGGTGTGCAGGAGCGTGTGAGAGGAACAACGCTCGCGCTGCTGCACCAGCTGCTGTTCACCATTAAACACACGCCGCCTCCCCTTTACTGTCCATGCAGTAAACCGAGAAAAACTCGGCCGGCTGGATGCCGTGGTCTGGCATCGCTGGGTTCAGCCATGTCTCGGTGAAGCAGAGCCACGAATGATAGTTAGTTATTTTAATTATATAGCACATTTAAAACAACGAATTGTTGGCCAAAGTGCTTTACATAGTAAAAAAACTATGTCTCTCTGGAACTTTACCCTGGCCCTGAGGTCATCGAGTTTGTTCTCCAGTGACTGCATGTTGGCGAGCAGGATGCTCAGCGGCTCTTAACCTGTTCTTGACACCGGCTCGTTTCCATCTTATTGAGTTAGTTAGTTAGTTAGTTAGTTATTTTAAATATATAATTTTTTTTCTTTGTTCTCCCTCAGGATCTCACTCGGCCAGCTTGGATCCGGAGTTAAAAACTTCTACTTGTAAGTACATCATAAACCAATAGAAATAAGAGTATCTCTATCGTACTCTGGATTAGAATTTTTGGAATACCATTAAGAAGTAGAATACCATGAGACAGCATACAATCAGGTGGGCTCATTGTCCTCGGACACCCCCTATATGGGTGAAGATCCCAACCACAAATTTGTTGAGCCTAAAGTAACACTCCTGTCACCAATACAGTGACACCTTTGCATATGCCGAGGCAATTGTTTTTATTGTGAGACGCAGTGTCACATAGGAAATAATGTAAATGCAGACAATCCGTTCCAGCCACCCAAAAATATTACCAATATTACCAATTTTCAACTAGATTTGCATATAAAACAATCAAAACATTTAGAAAAGACACATTAATGAAGTAAACTATGAAATAAATATATATGAATCTCTCTTAAACTCTTAATTTGATTCCTCTAGGCACCGGCTGCTTTGTACTGTATGTACCACGGTAGTGTTAAATCCTGCTCGTATATATAAAGTAATATATGTTAAATTTCTTTATAAATGATCTATGTTCACTTACAATACTAATTTATTTTTTAATTATATAAAAATTATTTTTAGCAAGTAATGAAGTTTGCTTTCTTTATTGAACATTGGTTAACTGATTGTGCAAAAATGTATCAGGACATAAAAAACCTTTTATCTAATAAAGTGCTTAATAAAGCATGTAAATATTATTCCCTTATTATTATTAAGCATATACAGTACAGTTCACAGTACAACCTAACTGTAGTTAACTACTGCTTTATCACTGTGTGTGTGTGTGTGTGTGTGTGTGTGTGTGTGTGTGTCTGTGTGTGTGTGTGTGTGTGTACACACGCTGTACACTCTTTGGACTGCAAGTAGGTTAATGGAGTAAGGGAAGAGACAGAAGGGGGTTATTACAGAAAGGACAGTGCGGCTGGGTACGCTTGTGCGCACACACACACACACACACGCACACACACACACGCACACACACACAGTGATAAAGCAGTAGGTAACTACAGTTATAACAAAAGCCTATGGAACATCCTTACTTTCCCAAAAGATAGTGAACCTAACCGTGTGTGTGTGTGTGTGTGTGCGTGTGTGTGTGTGTGGACTCACAGATATTAGCCGTGCCTTTAGGTATAGGCAGGTAGCTCCCGGGGCTCCAGGCTCGGCCCTGGTAGTTCCTCTTGCAGCGTCCGCAGTCGGGCCCCGTGGTGTTGTGCTCACACTCGCAGATCAGCTTCTCCTTATCAAAAACACAGCTGTTTGCATGCAGGTTACACTTACACCTACAGAGAGACAGAGAGAAAATGGACAGGATTTAAAGTCTGTTTGGACACCCTTCACATTAGACAAGATGGATTTGTACCGTGCCCAGGAACGATTGCTCCCCCTCTCCCCCACATTGTTTTTGTTCTCCGTACTCGGGTACACATTTGCGCATTTACACTCTCCGATACACCAGGTGGCAGCATGCACCTACTTGGTTTGCACACCACCATTGAACACAAGAGAAGAATCGAACAAGGAAGTTAACTTTTGTGCTATGCCTGTTATTAATAATGTTCTGGGAAAAAAATGTTAAGAGCGCCGTTCTCGAGTGTCTTCCTGTTGTAGAGGATGAGACTGGAGCGTTTTACGCGCACACAGAGGGGCTTCTGTTCTCGGGTACCATCTGCTTCCGTATCTGATTGATTCCGTGCCCGAGTACCGAGTACCATGCCGTACCACGCTCGGGACCACCTCGTCAAGCGGACCTCGGGCGTGGTTCTTCATATGGAACGCTTGTGTTCTCACTGATCACGACGAAACAGACTTCGAGGTCAAGTGTCAACTGAAACGATCCCGGGGCTCTGATGTGAAAACGTTCTCAGTTGTCTTGAATCACTTCCTGTTTGTCAGGGTTAAAGATATAAGAAGGAAAACATTTCAGACATTTTTATGTGTATTATTTTTTGAAGGGTGTTAAATCATTTCCTGAGTAGGAAAAAATCAAAAATTTGAAATCTCATTGTACATCAGGTCATTTCAATTCTTTGTTGTTGTTGTTGTCGTTGAAAATGTCCAACACTCTTTCTGACTCTGTCTTTATCCATTTCTAACCAGACTGTCTAATAAATCCATCAAACTAAAGTAAAATACATACGAGTCAAAAGTTAGCATTTTCCATTTCCTGTTACGGAAAGCGAGGACGCAGTCGGCGCATCTTTCACGAGACGCGAGCATCGCTATGAGATTGTTGGAAGGGGGCGTGGCCTAGAGGTAATATCACGGTTTAAAGCATCTACACAACTGTCAATCATTCTATATTCGCCGATTTGTCCTTTTTTTTATCGAAGGAACCAAAAACAAATACGGCGTGTGTTTCCTACTAAACTCTCATAACAGAGCTCATCAAAGCTCAGTTTTTTACTTCCATGGAGACGAGTTTCCACTGCATTTCCATGGTTTTTAAGTTCAGAAACTGTTCAATCCCGATCTTTCCATCATCCGACTTTAAACACATCCTGGCGTACGCGGGACGAGCTGGGCATTGATTCTGATCTCCTGCGTTCTTCAGCTCGCAGGCACAAATACGCAGAAGCGAAACCCGATGCGAGCGCGAGCAGCGATTTCTCTCTGGGTCGTTGATGGCTCGCTGAGGCCTGTGGGGATTTTAAACCCGCGCACAAAGCATTTATCTCCTATCAGCCTTCCCAAACCACCTCGCGATAAACCCCCGGCTCGCTCTCCATGTAAAAACGCCAGCATTGATTTTCCAGCTGAGGAGGTGAAGAGGCCTCGGTACACATTTCACATTTATCGGGTTACAAACGACGCCGTCTTGATATGATTAATAACATTAAAGGGTTTTTCGAAAATATCAGTACGGCGCTATAAAGTGGTAGAAATGCAGAACACCGTCTCTCTCCTCGTCTGCCGTCGCGTGATTCATCGCCGGACTTCAAACGTCTAATGTGATTGCCAGATCAGGGCTCACTCTGTTTTGATTTAAACGGATTTCTCACACTCAAGGTCACGCACGCTACAATTAGGAGTGAATGCATGAAAGGGGAAAAGATGAGGTGAGAATTCACAGACTGGATTTCAAAGTCACAGTAAATTCCATCTCTTTTAAAGCGAATATAACAAGAAACCTTAAACTGCTCAGGAAATCATTTCACCTTTTGGTTTCTTTATATAAAAAAAAAAAGAAAAGAAGAGAAAAAGGATGCTAATCCACACTTCGACTGTTGTTATCTATGGCCTTTTTTGAACTGGAATTTTTTATTATGGCAGCAATGTGTACTAGCCTTATGTTTCCTCGAACGATGTCAGTAGTCGCACCATCATTGACGCTGACGTCAGAATAGAGGCGGATGTTTTTCATGTTGAAGTGTGTGTACATTTTTCGGCCCCTTATTCGAACTCCATGGTCGTTCCTGATGTTTATTGCTTTCTACACTATATATAAACAATACTGTTTATCCAAAATACACAATAATCTCCTTTAAACAGTTGATATTGAGATGTTTATCTGCTCCTTCTGCTCTGTAAAGCTTCATAACGGCTCTAATCTGAGCTGCTGGTTGTTAATCGGTGATTTCTGAGGCTGGTGACTCTAAATGAACGTCTCCTCTGCAGCAGAGCTCAGTTTCGGTCTCGCTCTCCTGGGAAGGTCTTCATGAGAGTCATGAGACTTGATCAGCTGTTACATGCAGAATATATACAGTATGCAGAATATTCGTTGTTACATTTGTTACTTTATTTCAGGTGATACTGAAAACATAGTCATATTTTGGTTTAATGTTTTATTTCAAAACGTGGATGATTTCTAATTATAGCTTTTTATGCGAGAGTTCTCCTGCTGAGAACATTCCATGGAACCTTATGGAACATTCTGGAAGGTCTATACCACTTTATTATTCTGTACAGGGTCATGGGGGGATGGAACCTATCACAGGAGACTTAGGGGATGTGGGGTATGCCGATCCATCCAAGAGGCACTTTGGGAACACCAATTAGCCTAACCTTCATGTCTGTGGGAGGAAACCAGAGTCCCCGGAGGAAACCTGCCAAGCACAGGGAGAAGATGCAAACTGGGGATCGAACCTGGAACCTGGAGGTGCAAGGCGACAGTGTGAACCACTACGCCACCATGCTGCCCATTGTGGAACATTATGGATTAAAATGGAACTTTATACAACTCTTGAACTATGATCCCTGTCACATGACCTTTAGGTTTCTGCAATGACCTAAATATTACCTAATTAAATTTCTTTAACTTTCAATCTACTGTATATCATACTATGGTAATAAGGTCTGCTTAAGGACCCCAAGTGGTAAAGGTTTTGAAAGAAGGATTAATAACTAGGACTTAACACATACTCTTCTTTATATTAAACACCTCCTGGACCAAAAAAGTCATAATTTCATTATTAAAACACATGATTAAAAGACTGGACCATCAACGTCACAGAATAAAAGTAAGGATGAGATCATCATCGAATGTGATCAAAGTGAACAGCAGAAACCAGAGCTATGTTTTATATTGAAAGTAAGTGTGTTACACACACACACGCAAGAGAGAGAGAGAGAGAGAGAGAGACAGCAGTGAATACTAAATAAAACAGAGACAGAGCTGCACTTCCTCACTAAATATAACCACATTCACACAGAATCCTTTACCGAAATGAACCAATTCATTCCCACCTTTATCCGCCTCTCAGGCCCAGACAAACTGACCCACCTACACACACACACACACACACACACACACACACACAGTTCCTATTTGGACTCCCATCATCGCACCATGTAACCGTAACAACCTTGAGGATCTGGCAGCAGGTGAGGGACGGCGTGTGACAACAGCATCATCTAATATACTGTATAAACTCACTGCATAAATGTCAATAATAACTTATAATAATAAAAATAATAATCAATCATCATCATCATCATCATTATTATTATTATTATTAATATTATTATTAATACAACAACAATAGGAAGAACTGGCTATTCATTGAAAGAAAAAAAAAGTAAGAAACAGACGGAGAGGAAAAGACAGACAGACATAAAGGTACAACTAAAGTGAGAGACAGACAAACATAGAGAGAAAGAGAAAGAGAGAGAGAGAGAGGGGTAGACAGACAGATGAATAGACAGACAGATAAACGAAACTGAGAAAGGAAAGGACAGAAAGCATAAAGGCACATACAAAAAAACAAGTGTGGAAGACAAATAAAAACAGAGAGGGGGGACAGATAGACAGACAAACAGACAGACAGAAAGAAAAAGACAGACAGTCATAAAGATACATATATTAAAAAAACAACAAGTGTGACAGACAAGGAGAGAGAGAGAGTGACAGAAAGATAGACACAGAAAGGAACAGACAGACAGCTATGAGGGTAAATACAGTATATCTGAAAGCAACCAAAGTGAGAGACAGACAAGGATAGAGAGGGAGGGACAGACAGACAGACAAAAAGAGAGAAAGGAAAAGACAGAAATCATAAAAGAACATACATAAAAATCAGACAAAGAGAGAGAGAGAGAGAGAGACAGAGAGATAGACATGCATGAAGGTACATATACTGTCTCACGAGTGTGAAAGACAGACAGCGACAGAAGGAGAGGGACGGACAGACAGACATATACTGTCTCACGAGTGTGAAAGACAGACAGCGACAGAAGGAGAGGGACGGACAGACAGACATATACTGTCTCACGAGTGTGAAAGACAGACAGCGACAGAAGGAGAGGGACGGACAGACAGACAGACAGACAGAGAAAGAAAGAAAGAAAAAGACAGGCAGGCATAAAGGCACATACATTGAAAATTTAGAAAAACTAAAGTGAGAGACAGACAGAAATAGAGAGAGAGGGACAGACAGACAGACATATAGACGGAGACATCTGGCTATGTTGATTGGTTAATGTCTAGCTTCCGGCTCTAAGACGTTTAGCTTGATCTCGGCAATTAAACAAAACCGTGAGATTCATCAGGAATGCTCGGCGGTAATTAAAACCCATTACACAGAGAGATAGATGGATAAAGAGAGAAACGGACAGAGAGACAGACAGAGAGACAGACATATGCATGTGCAGGTATTCCCAACTCCTGGGTGAAAGACGTATAGTCAGACAGACATACAGACAGAAAGACACCGGTGTACGTGTGGTGCATAAACGGCAGAGCATTATTCTCCACACTGCCTCATTTACATCTCATTATCCACAGGGTCTTGTCCTCTTCACTGCCTGTGCTGCACCTCATGCACACACACACACACACACACACACACACACACACACACACACTCACACCACTTCCTGTTTGAACAGACGCCCGTCGCACCATGTAACCGTAACAACCTTGAGGAATTTCCGTAAACACACACACACTCTGCGAGTGGCAAGTTACCAAATCACGCAGAATGCTTTGGGAAACCTCACACACGTACTTTACGATTACACAAAGCAATTAAATATCACTGTTACAGCGCAACCACAGGGCCGAGGAAACACTCCCGCCCTCGTTCCTGTAGCCTGCTGGCTTATTGTTGCCCTTATATGGTCATCACTTCCTGTCGGTCTCGGCGCTCGCTCTGTTGATTTGTTTCCAGCGCTCTGTGGCTTTGACCCGTGTACCGATTTGACAATAAGAGGGGGAAAACTATTTATGCATTATTTGTATGTTTAACACTTGCACTATAAGAAAAGGTGGGTGGAGCAATCACAGGGCGGGGCAGTATATATTTTCTGTCATATGGTACGTTTTACCAAAAGTATTCGCTCATCTATCCTCACATGCATATGAACTTGAGTAACATCCTATACGGTTTAATATGATGTTGGCTCCGCCCCTTTCCAGCTAAAACAGCTTCAACTTTCCTGGGATGTCTTTCCACAAGGTTTAGGACTGTGTGTTTTGATGGGAGTTTTTGCCCATTTTTTCAGAAGTCTATTTGTGAGATCACACACTGATGTTGGACGAGAAGGCCTGTCTCACAGTCTCCGCTCTAATTCATCACCAATGTGTTCTATCGGGTTGAGGTCAGGACTCTGTGTAGGTCAGTCAAGTTCCTTTACACCAAACTTGCTCATCCATGTCTTTATGGACCTTGCTTTGTGCACTGGTGCCAGTCATTTTGGAACTGGAAAGAATGGGCCGTCCCCAAACTGTTCCCACAAAGTTGGGAGCATAAAATTGTCCAAAATGTCCTCGTATGCTGAAGCATTAAGAGTTCCTTTCACTGAAAAAAAAAAAAACCCACATCATAATCCGTCCCTTTCCACAAACTTTATGCTTGACGCAATGCAGTCAGACAAGAACCGTTCTCCCAGCAACCGCCAAACCCAGACAAGGTCATCGGACTACCAGACAGAGAAGCGTGATTCATCAGTCCTGAGAACACATCTCATGCGCAAAGCATCGCAAAACCTCGGCTGGTTCTGTACAGGAAACAGAAATGAGCAGTTCATCTCATGAGTCTTCTAGTCCGGATCGTCCATTCTTTGGACACGTGACTCCCATAGACGCTATGCATAATAACTTTGTTATAATACAACTAACAATTAAGTGTAGAATATTTACTAGCGAGAAAATTCTAATGACTCAACTTACTGCACAGGTGGCATCCTATAGTATCACAGTGCCACGCTAGAGCTCCTGAGAGCAACGCATTCTTTCCGCTTATTTATTGCTAGACAATAAAAAAGAGTGACAAAACCCTTTTGGAACGCCAATTAGCCTAATCTACATGTCTTTAGACTGTGGGAGGAAACCGGAGTACATGGAGGAAACCCACCAAGCACGGGGAGAACTTGTAATCTCCATGCACACAGACCCCGAGGTGGAAATCAAACCCTCATCCCTGGGGGTCCAAGGCCACAGTGCTAACCAGTAGACCACCATGACGCCCCAAATATGGTGTAGACAGATTATTTTGGAAGGACAGAAGGAACCTGGTCTTAATGGGTATTAATAGAAACTAATGAGACCTGAGCGATAATTTTTTTACAGAAGAACAAAAAATTACAACAGTTCATTTATTCAAGAACGACAGACGATCATCCCGAACTTTACACGACTGCAGTCGGAGATTTGTGAAGCTTCAAGTCCAGTCAATGTTCCTAGTAAAAACTTGGATAATGATGATCGGATTTGTTGTTCTCAGTGTGTTATTCTCAGTGTGTGTGTGTGTGTGTGTGTGTTATCGATAAAGCAATCCTCACATTACAGATAAACACCCATAATGGAAAGAGATTTAGGGCTTTATTTCTAGCTAAACAGCATATCATTGCCGGTATGAGGAGAAAATAGATCCGCCGTGATGGCGGGAGACACAACCCCGGCGCTACACGGGCTTATTCGCGCTCAGACAGTACGCTTCCAGCTTGCCTTTTTCTCCGAGCGTCTATTACGGATGCGCATTTTGTTTGTCTCTCGTTTCAATCAGACTCACAGCCTTGGACGGCACTGAAAATCCCCTTTAGAGAACGCAGGATGGATTTGCAGAAATTACCCACAAGGCCATGTGCTCCGGTCACTCAGACACTTCAAACGTGAGACAATGGAGACCGGCGGTGTTCAGCTTGACGAGGACAAAGTTTCAAATCCTCCCTGAAAAAAGACAGAAGAGCTACTGGATGTGGATCTCCTTTGTCATGGCCTTGAGCAAGCATGTGTGTGTGTGTGTGTGTGTGTGTGTGTGTGTGGGTGTGTGGGTGGGTGTCTTCGCTGATAGACTAATTCAGGAATGGTCTTACAGAATACTCACTGATCATTAAAGAGATCTGCTGAAGAATGGAAAGTTTCATTGTCTGTTGCGGATTTGAAAACTTTTTTTTTTTCGTGCCAAAGCAAACTAAAGCGTACTTGCTCCAGATTAATGACTAGTATATTTGAAGTTTGTTATTATGGAACGACTTATTCTGCACTAAGTGTATTTAAGTTGTAATTAAATTGTACAAAAGCACAATTTAAAGTGTATTACGTAAAGTGTTGTAAAGTGGAACAACTTTAAGTATACTTAGTACTGTACACTTAAAGTATATGGCTGTGTGTGTACGAACGTACAAACCTGACAGTAATTAATACAATTTAAGTATATATTTAATGTATTATAAGTACATTACAAATACATGATTAATAGACTACGAGTATATTCTTATTGCAGCAGTAGCATGCTGTTCTACTTCTGGACAATAACAAACACTAAATAAGTACACTTTGTGGTTAATGCAAGTACAAAAGTACACACAGTCTTCTGTAGTACTGTAAACTGAATTAAACACTACTATAGTTTATTTGTGTTCAACAGAACGTGTTCACAAACTCACAAACTAAAATTCAAACAGACGGACATTAGTATTAGGGGATACAGGTGGAGTATTAGTTTAAACCTGGTGTGTTTATTCTAGCACAGTTTAAATAAGTGTGCTTTGGAAATTACTTTACCATAAAATATATTTTCCTGTTATATATTTTTGCAAAGTGAACAATAATACAGTTACTTTGAAATATATTTAAAGTTTAATTTGAAAAATTGGTAAAAGCATGATGTTAGTTACTTTTTTTATATACAGTATTAACTGATACAGTGTACAGTTTAGTAACACTGTAGTAATCTCTCTAAGCTCATCTCTCTTTCAGCTGGTCTCACACAACGTCTCACTCTTTCTCCCTCAGTTCAAAATCTTCCTCTCTCAAAAAGATTTTAAACTAATCTTTCAGTTCATTTCTATTTTATTTCTCTAAACTAATCTTTCTCGACTTATCTCTCTTTCAGCTCATTTCTCTTTCTCTCTCGGTTTGGATCTTTCTCATCTCGGTCACCTCATCTCTCAGTCTCTGCTCAACTCTAAGCTTATCTCACCTTAGCTTTTTTTTATTTATTTAGATTGTCTCTCTCTATCTGTCTCTCTCAACACACCTTTCTGTAAGCATATCTCACAGCTTGTCTCATTCTCCTCTCTTAATCACTCAACTCATCTCATCTCTCTTTTAGCTCATTTGTGTCTCGGCTCATCTCTCTCAGCCTGTATTTCTCACCTAATCACATTATCAGCTTTTCCTATTTAGCCTCAATCTCTCTTTTAGTTTATTTTCCTTAGCTTGTCTCTCTCTGCTGGTCTCTCTCATCTTACCACTCTATAAACAAAACCCTCATAAATCTCTTTCTCAGCTTGTCTCTCATTTACAAATTATTTATTTTTTATAATGTGACTCTTAGCTGATCTCTCTTTCAGCTCATTTTTCTCAGTCTCTCTCTCTCTCTCTCTAATCCATGTCTCAGTGATGTCCCTCTCTCAGCTCTTTTTAGAATCTCTCGGTCTGCAAGTATCTCAGCTCGTCTCCCTTTGTTTATTTATTTGTTAGCTTAACTCTATCTCAGTTTTTTATTTAACTTGAGATTGAGTACTGCTGAGACCAACACACACACACACACACACACACACACAATGGTGTAGAGACAGAGAGCGGCCCCGGGTCTCGCCGCACACTAAAACACTCAGGCAATTAAATGGAATGAAAGCACGCAGGTGTTATTGGAGCGCAGAAGACCGGCTGAGTGAGTAAATGTTTTGCTCGAGTCAGCATATTAAAAAAATCCTCATCTAGCAAATGAGCGGAAGGTAATGGAGGAGAAAAACACACTCACACACACACACACACACACACACACACACACACACACACACACACACACACACACAGACAGACACACACACACACACACACACACACAGACACACACAATATCTGCGGATAACAAAACACAGCAGCAAATTAAAGCAGAACCACGACTCTAGTGAGGGTTAACAGGGCCGTGTGTGTGTGTGTGTGTGTGTGTGTGTGTTCTCCAGCCATTTACCACAAAGTAAACAGCACCATAAATAAGATTTCACTAAAATACTCAGCTGACAGTTTATTAGGTACACCAGTCCTGTGTATTTTACACTTGCTGTGCTATAACAAGTTAAGCAAAACTCTACAAGTACAATTTATCCTTATATACTGCACCTTGTACATATAATACAGGACTATAAATAGTTGCTATAAATACAAATACTGCATTTTATTCTATCTATCTATCTATCCATCTATCTATCTATCTATCTATCTATCTATCTATCTATCAATTAATCTATCTATCTATCTATCTATCTATCCATCAATCTATCCATCTATCTATCTATCTTTCTCTCTATCTATCAAGGGTAAAGTGTAGGATTAGTGTTCTGGGTTTTAGGGTGCTTGTGTCATCAAGCTCCTTTGAGACAGACTCCTAACCTTACTTTATGCTCTACACACATGAAGTTTGTGTAAAATTGATATATAAATGAAACTGATTTGAACCAAATTGAACTGAAAAAGGTATAAAAATTTGAAATAAGACTTGAGTCGGTCGATCGGCAAACAGCGTTAGCAAGGTCAGACAAAACTTAGTAGGTAGAGTTCACACACAGTAGAACAACTGACATGAAGAGTGCTTGGAATAGTCTGGAGTGTATTCTGTGATACTTCACAATGCTCTCCTAATTTGGAATTCTACTTCTACTCGGTGTTGACTGAGATCGGGGTGCTTCTCATTAAAGCTCAGGTGATTTGGAGCATTCACACTGGGAATTCTGCCATGTTCGTCTGCAGTGTCCCAGATGTTGTCAGTGCTGGTGGCCTGAAGCTGCATTGTGCCGTCTGCCTGTTCACTGATCCCTGCATGTGACGTCTGCCGTAAATAACCTGAACACAGAGGTTTAATGAGGAGTCGATTGACTGATTCTTGGGGATGAGAAACTGGGTGTTGTACCGAGTCCCTCACCGAGTGTTCATGGTGTGGCAATTGTGAGGGGTTGTGAAGGATTGGAGTCGTCCAATAGATGGATCACTGCACCAGTCAACATCAACTGGTTGACCAGTAGAACAGCAAGCAGATTAAAGACTGATATCCTATTGCTTTGATTGTTGGGATGTTTGTTACTTTTTCCACCCTTCCCTGGTCTGAGAACAGGTACAATTATATAGTGCACATTGTAGGGTTTTCTCAGCTTCCAACCCACCTGGCCCTATTTGAATTGGGTGTGGAAGATCAGGAAAAACACTAAAATGTTCAGGATCTGGAAAGTCCAGGACCATGGTTAAGAACAACTGGATTAGACACATTAGGATAGAGGACAGGCGCCAGGCCTTGTGTTTCCCATTAGCTCAATCGAGTGTATTTAGCTAGATTGGTTTGTGTTTTGGCACTCAGCTACTAGCTACTTTAAATACCGCCTAGTTTAGTCTATTATTGTCATGTTTATTCTGTTGGCACCATCCGTGTTCC